>NC_056750.1:591927337-592117337 GCF_019279795.1 Protopterus annectens
CGTTAAACTTTTTCTGGTTCCGCCAAGTCTGCTCTTCAAATTTTCCCTTAAGAAAGCTCTACTCTTATAATAATCAGTCTAATCGCTTTATTATAAGCGTAGCACTTGTTCTCAAAACCTCTCTTCTAAGTAAGCACTCGCTAACTAAAGTAAGCACTACATCCACCTACCTTCCCTGTGAATACCCACTTCCCTTAAAGGCACAGCACTCCCTTATAATATTCTAGCATGTCGAGTGGTAGATTACTGGCATCCTCTCCGGTTCAGCTGGTTAATCTGGGAATCTTGAGACAATGCTACAATTGTCTCATGTACACAGACAACCCTCTCCTCCCAACAAACACAAATACATGTGAGAGATGCAACTATATAGCCAAACTGGAGGCTGAACTCTCTCAACTCAGGACTGGCAAGACCAGACAGGAGGAGAAGGTAACCACACATACACCAAACCCAGTCCACATAGACCTACCACAACTGCAAACCAAACACATAATAACACAAAGACATACTCGGAGGCTCTAACAAAAAACTTACCAAAACAACAGAGGCTCCCAAAGCAGACATCCAAAAATCCACCACCTCAAAACATAACACATGCATCACGTACTTCAATAAATCAGTGTGTCAAACAATCACAGCCCTTAAGGCCAAACACCATGCCTGATACACTAGTAATAGGTGACTCTATAGTCTGACACACTGACGTTCCGCTTACCAGGCTGAACAAGGAGAGGGCAACGGTGAGCTGCTTATCGGGAGCTAGGATCCCCCACATAACACACGCACTCAGGTCACTCCAAAGCAAGTACAAATATGACTCCGTCATTGTCCATGCTGGCGTGAATGGCCTGAGACATACCTCCCTGGACTACATGAAGAGAGACAGAGGAGCTCTCTGATTATGTAGCCCAGGCTGGTATGACCCTGACCCTGAGCAGCATCTTGCCCTCACCAAGAATGATGCCACAATACAAAGACAAGATGATCAGCTTTAATAATTGGCTCAAATACTGGTGTCATTCTAGGGGATCCAATGTCTGTCTGCTTGGGATGACATGCTGGACAAGCCACGCTGCTTCGCAAGGGATGGCTTGCATCTGTCACCACTGGGCTTCCAGATATTGGCTAAGGCTCTTGCCTCCCCCATAGTGCCTTTTTTAGGCAAGGCTCAAAAGACAAACCCACCTCCTTAGAAAACAAAAATGGAAAAAAATTAAGGGTAATGCTGCTCAACGCCAGAAGTCTAAATCTCAAGATGCAGGCTCTCGAAGCACTCCTCAGTATGGAGAACATCGATGTCTGTGCAGTAACTGAAACCTGGTTCAAGGCTCTTGAGAGCACCCCAGTGCTACCAGGCTATACCTCGTATCATGCCTTTTGGCCCCAAAACTCGGGCCAAACCAAAAAGGAAGGGGTGTGTCCATATTCAGCAAGGACACCCACACCTCCAGGTTAGTGGCAACACATGAAGCATCAGAGACCATCCAGGTGCAACTAACCGTAGGCAAAACTGCTATACAACTGGTAGCATGTTACATACCACCCTCCCAATCTCAGAAACCCCACTCAGCCTTCCTGAAGACATTGGAGGATATGAATGTATCACCAAACACCATCATATTGGGAGACTTCAACTACCCTAACATAGACTGGGTGCATTATTCTAGCCCAAACACCCTAGCCCAAAGGTTCCTGGAATTCATAAATTCAAATGCAATGGAACAGCTAGTCACCTCTCCCACAAGGGGAGATAATATACTAGACCTGATCATCACAAACATGGGGACAAAGTGCTCCACACCGGAAGTATACCCCTTACTAGTGAGATCTGACCACAAGCTAATCACCCTGGATATACATATCCCACCTCCACCCCCAACACAAAAGACTACAGTGAAAAACTTCTCAAAAGCTGACTTTACACTTCTTAAAACTGAGATGGTATCCTTTAAGCCCACTGGGCCAGTGGAAACCACATCCCACAATGCAGAATCCTTCACAAATGCTTTCTATGGACATCTCCAGGAATGCATGGATCATGCAATCCCAAATAAAACCAAGACCCTCTCCACCAAGGGCAGGCGTCCTGTCTGGTGGACCCCAGCCATAAACAAATTGTATAACAAAAGAAGGAAGCTACTGCACGACAGAGCAAAATCCCATAAAGAGAAGGCATCTCTGATCAGCACTAGTAGAAAGCTACGCTCTCTCATAAAACATCCAAGGCCAACTTTGAGAGAAAAATCACTATGGACACTAAAGATAACCACAAGGCCTTCTTCAGCTATGTTAGAAACCTGGGTGGAAACCCTCAAATATGTTCAGAGTTAGTTCACAATGACAAAAAATACACTGAACCCACAGATATTGCCAACATTCTGGCAGACAGGTTCAGTGCAAATTTCTCCCCTCCCTCACCCCCAAAAGAAGAAATACTTATCCCAGCTGAATGTAACCTCCCTGTCATCTCAGATGTCCAGGTGAGAACTGCCCTCAGCAAAGCTAAAAACACAGCATCAATGGGACCTGACGGTATCCCGGGTTGCGTGCTACGTGAACTCCAAGAGGAGCTAAACCCGCACATAAAAATGCTATTTAACCTTAGCCTTGCTACAGGATATGTACCTGAAAACTGGCATACAGCAACAGTAGTCCCACTCCACAAAGGAGGCACCTCTACAGACCCTGGTAACTACCGCCCCATAAGCTTAACCAGCCTGGTCTGCAAAGCTATGGAAAGAATCATTATGGAACTCATAAACAGAGACATTGGGAACTTACAGACACTTGATCCCACCCAGTTTGGCTTTGTAAAGGGCAGATCCTGCCTTTTGAACTTGGTTGACTTTTTCGAAACAGTCACTAGAGCCATTGACGAGGGCAAAGCAGTCCATACAGCCTACCTGGACTTGGCTAAAGCTTTCGACACAATACCCCATTCTGGCATCATAGACAAGCTCAACAGCTTAAATGTAAATCCATATGTCACAAGATGGGTGGCTAACTGGCTAAAGGATAGAACCCATAAAGTCAAAATCGCTGGAGCCATGTCAGACTCCAAGCCAGTGACAAGTGGTGTCCCACAGTGCTCTGTCCTGGGACCCCTCTTGTTCGACATTTATTTCTCAGATGTGAAAGCAAACATGGGAGGGTTGTGGCTGACAAAGTTCACAGATTACTGCAAACTAGGCGCCATAGTCGATACACCAGGTGACACATACATCCTACAGAAAGGCCTCACTGAAACGGACAACTGGTGCCGGAGTCATGGCCTTAAACTAAATGCCAAAAAATGTATAGTCATCCCCTTTGGGAAAAACAAAGTACCCACAAATTATCACATAGGCAGTAACCCACTGAGTATGGAAAAAGTAATCCGAGACCTGGGGACCCAAGTCGATAGTGACCTCTCATTTGACACCCACGTTGCCAAAGTGGTTAGAAAGACTTTCTACCTTGCCCACCTTATCATGAAGGGATTCACATCCAGATCAAAGGAGGTCATTGTGCCCCTGTACTCCTCCCTTATCAGGCCCATGATTGAGTACAGTGCCCCATTTGGTATGTACCTCACCCGGCACTTGCAACAGCTAGAGAGACCCCAAAAGTACCTCACCAAGAGGATCAAGGGTCTCCAACATATGTCATATGCTGCCAGACTAAAGAAACTCCAACTCTATTCAGTAGCATACCGCCTGCTCAGAGGTGATCTGTGCCTGATGTACAAGGCCATGTCCAATCAGGAATTGATGGACATGCTCCACCTCAAAAAATCCAAATCCATCAGAACCACGAGAGCTAAAGATTTAAACCTCAGCACAAATATGAATAGGACATGCTGGAGGGACAGATTCATAACTCAGAGGCTTCCCATACTCTGGAACAGAATCCCAGTTCATGTTAGGCAGAGCCCCTCACTGACTCTCTTCAAGAGAAATCTTGACGAGTGGATGGGAGATCGTAGGTTTACCCCAGGGGTCATCTCTGTGTCACTGCTAGACAGAGGCACAGTAAACTAATTCTATTATGTAAGGGGTCTTCACTGTGTCACTACTAGACAGAGGCACAGTATTCTAAATCTATTCTGTACCATTACATGGGGTGGCGAAAGCCACATCACTATGGCTAGGCTTATAAATACCCCAGGGCAGATAGCCTAGTACCAAACTATGACGTTAGCCAAAGATAGGAGGGCAGAAGTAGTCACGTGGTGTGGCTTACAGCCACATTGAAAGTTGGACAACAGCTTGTTATGTGTGAGGTAGTACATGAGCTGTGTGTGCATACTTGGATATCATTTTAGCTAGAGGTGACCGAGTAGTTGTGGGTCTGAAGTTTGACAGTTCAGTGCAACTGCCTCCTTTATGGAGAGGCATGACATGGTAGATTTTGCATATAGTGGGTACTCTAGCTTCAGATGTAGCTCTGTTGAGCAATATTGAGATGGGGTATGCTATAGTGTCAGCAGCATTTTGCACATACTCTGCTGGGAGGAGGTTGGCAGCCAGGGTAGAGGGTGTTACTTAAGTAGGCCATGAATAAGTTGAGTAGGAGTGTTAAACTGAATGGTCAACATGAACACAGTCATAGGTTCCCCCAACCTTAGTTCATTGCCTCTGTGGAGTAGAGACACTGTAGTGATCCCAGGGGTGAATTTTCTATTTCCCATCAACTCATCAAGATTTATGTTGATGAGGGCCATTGAGATACTCTGACATGTATGGGAATTATATTAGGAATAATGGGCAGTCTCAGGGTTATGAACCTGTCCCTCAAGCACTTTCTGTTGATTGCAGTAATGAGGTTGAGGTGTCTGGACTGTGTGGTACAGAGGGATTTTTGATTTATTCAGATGTATCATTTCTAATGGGTGGATCAGACGTGGCTTTGTAAGTCAAACAGAGATCACCTCTAAGTAGTCAATATGAGACAGAGAGAGGGTGAAGTTTTTAGAATCTATAAAATGTAGGAAAAATGTTTAAGGCTGAGGATACTCTTTGTGAGGTAGTTTTGTGCCCTCTCAAATTGTTGCAGGTGTCTAGTGTGGTACATGCCAAATAGGGCATTGTACTTGATGATTGGTTGAATGAGAGAATACTAGAGGGAGACAATGACCTCTTTCTTCCTGGATGCAAAAGCATTAGTAATGAGATGCGCCACATAGAAGTACTTTCTGACCGCTGTGGCAATCTGGTGGTCACAAAAAGCGGTTGCTGTCAGCCTGTGTTTCTAGATGTCTTATAATGCCGTCTGTGTTCAGTCGATGTGGGAATTCATGGGAACTCTGTTATTTCCAAAGGGGATGACGACACATTTTTTTGGCACTGAGCTTAAGGCCATGGCTCTGACACCAGTTGGTGATGTCAGTAAGGCCTATCTGTAGGATGTCAACATTTGTGTATTTAATAGCTCACATCTTGCAATTGTCTGTGACCTTTGTCACCCCGAATGCCTTGGTGTAGGCCTGTACTTATGAGAAGTAGATGCCGAGCAGCAGAGGACCCATGGCCGATCCATGGTGAATTTCACCGGTGACCGGCCGACAGACGTTGTATGAGTCTGGTATTTTTACGCAGTGTCTTCTGTTTGTGAGCCAATTTACAATCAACCGAGTGATATAATGGTTGATGCCTGGTTCGGGTAGTTGTTCAATAATTTGACAGTGAAGAATGATATCAAAGGCCTTGTCCAGATGGAGGTAAGCTGTATGCACTGCCTCACCTTCATCCACAGCCCTGGTGATTTATGTAGAGAAGTAAAGCAGGTAGAAGCGGCATGATTTCTCCCTTTCAGAAAGCTAAATCGTGCGGGGTCTGCCGTTCTGAGATTTAAAAAATATTTGTTAATCATGTCCACGATGATGCATTTTATAGCTTTAGAAATGTACGTGAGGCTAAGGGGGGTTGATGACTACCAGGGTCTATATTCACTCCCTTTCTTTAGTGTGATGATTGCAGCATTGTACCATTTGGTAGGGACAAAACCTGAGTAGAGGCTGTGACTGAAGAGAGCACTCAGATGTGGTGCCAGTTCACTTTGTAGTTCATGTAGAACTCAGCCATGGATGTTATCGGGTCCGATGGCAGCTGTAATTTTGTCCTTGGTCAATGCAACTGCAACCTGTGCTGCAGTAATGCTTGGTGCCTGCCATGCTTCTGGTATTGTGATATGTGCTTTAGGGGTGGAGAGAAGGGTTTAGTTGGCAATGAATCTGCCAGTTTGTTGGCAATATCTGTTGGCTCAGTATACGAGCTGCCATTGTGCATTATCTCAGACCAATATTTGGGTATTGATAGGGAGCCTAATGATATAGGTATAGAATGGTTGGTGATTGTTTTTAGTGTTTGCTGCAATTCAGCCATCATAGCTAGCTTTCGAGGATTTGTGGTGGTATTTCATATTTTTGTTGAGGTGAAGAAGGGAGTGTTAGCACTCTTGGAACTACACCATGTTCTGCAACAGTTTCTTTATTTTGTTGTTGAGATTATTAATGGAAGTTTACCACTAGATTGGGTGACTTTTATTGAGTATAAATGTACCGCATGCCAAACTTTTGTCAAAATATGCAAAAAAAAAAAAAAAAAAAAAACAAGCAACTGAAAAATAATAATGAATAACTACTTGTCGGAATATGATAGCCAATGGAAAGAATGAAATGTTGCAGCTAACCCATGCTATGTATGTCGATGGCTGTGTAATATGTAACATACATTGTGGGACAGATAACCCATGCTATGTATGTTGATGGCTGTGTAATATGTAACATACATTGTGGGACAGAGATGCAATATGGAATGGTGAAAGCATAGTGGGTGAGAAATGATGAGAAGTATGGAGCCAGATCAAAGACACTGCTACTTGTTTTGTCAATGAAGTTTATCTGAGACAGAATTTCTACTTCACCTTTTGTGTGAGACAGGGCTAATTACAGAAACCTTTTGTTATACGGAAAGATGAAAACAGAGTATGACAGAATTGTGGAACAGGGAGTGAATGAAAAATGCATTCTGCTTCCCAGGTACCCAGCTTCAAACATTTTCTTTTTTGGTAGAACCCTGATGTTCTTCATCTCACATTGCTGCAGTCCTTACACTAGGGTAGTCCGCTGTCCTCGGTCGGCCCGAATATCAAAGTATTAGGCTGACGTCGGTCAAGGCGCTTAAGACTGACATCAGGACGTCAGGGTACAAATGCGCATGACCGACGTCATATCCCCAGTCTTTTTTGCCGCATGGTCCGATGCAGAAGCAGCGTTGCAAGTGCCATTCGGCGTTCTGAAATTTTTCGAATTCGGAGTTTCAGACCGAGTCAAAGTTGGCTAAACTCGTTAGAATATTTTAGTTTTTTCTTGCCTCAGTGGTTTACCGGATGTCAGAAAAAGTGAATAACTGTATTTCTTTACCGCATAGAGATTATCATACTTTGTGTATTCCTTGTTTGGGGCCTGAGCACGACGTTGTTGGGTGTCGCTTTTGTGCTAGGTTTAATAAGCGCACTATTAAGCGAAGGTTAGATTGTGCCAGGTTGGTCTTCGGAAGCGGTGCATTACAATATGCCGCCGGATGCTCCCGCTTCTTCAAGAAGCGCAAAGACAAAGCAGCTAAACCCAGGCAAGAAGAGTCGTCCGCACGGACTCCGGTTCTTTAGAGGTCAGTGGAACCGGTGGTTCCACCGGAGGCTTCTCTGGAGTCCCAGGGGGAGACTTTAATATTGCAGGATGTGGCCTCTCAGGAGGCAGGTCAGGCTGAAGGGGCTTCTCAGGTTACTGTACTCCCCTCCCTTCCTAGGGTGGTTAGGCCCTCTCCTTCTGTTTCCAAGGCTTCTCCCAGAGGCAGGCCAGGTTTAGCTTCTGTTGGTGTCACTCCTAGTTCTTCAGGATCTGTGCCCAAGAAGCACATGCTCAAAATGGCAGAAGATTTAATTACTTTGATTAGAGGTTCTTTGCCCCGTCCTGATAAGAGACCTAGGGTGGAACCAGAGTTGGGGAGTTTTGAGCAGGTTTCGGATGTTTCAGAGTCTTCGGCTGAAGACTTGCAGGAGTATTCTCCTTATTCTGATTCTGATGTGGATGATTCTACTCCTTCTGCTTCTCCTCCAGAGGATTTTTCTTTTTCAGAGACTCTTCATTCTATGAGGGAACATTTTAAGTGGGAAGGTCAGGACTTCTCTGATTCCAGGAAAAGGCTTAGGGAATTTTTGCTTTTACCCCAGCATAGGCCTTTGGCTATTCCACCTGTTCTGGATGTTGTGAAAGATGTGTTTGCAGAGGCTTCACTTAATCCTGATTCTTTGCCTCCTGCTCCTGTTAAACCGGACAGGTATTACAGGGTGCCTGAAGCTCATAAATATCTGTATAAGAGTCCTAGGGCGGACCCAGAAACAGTTAGTCAGGGACCTAAGGGTGTCAAGGCCTCTGTGGTGAAAAATCCGGTTCCTCCAGATAAAGAGGCCAGAGCTTTGGATAGATGGGGAAAGAAAGTCTATACTTCTTCCACCTTAGCTATGAGGGCTTTGAATTGCCAGTTTCACATGTTGAAATATCAAAACTATCTTCTTTCTCAATTGAAGTCTAAGGTAGATGCTCTGGCGGAAGGCACTGAGTGTAAAGAATTACAAGATTTGGTACATGTTTCTGAACAGGTGGTTAAGCATTCTTTACAATGTGGATTTGATGCTGTACAGGCCTCGTCTAGGGTGGCTGCCACTGGGTCAGTTCTTCGCAGGCACGCCTGGCTGAGGGATCAGAACTTATCTGACCATGTTAAGACAAGGATTTTAGATGCTCCTTTACAGTCTGATGTATTGTTTGGTTCACCTGTGGAGGCAGTTTTAAAGAAAATGGAAGACAAGGCTAAGTCTATGCAGACTGTTAAAGATTTTTTGCAAGTTCTGCCTCCCAAGTTTAGTAGGAATTGGCCTGCTAAGGGGTGGACGTACCCTTCTTATGATTCACAGTCTAGGGGAAGATCTAGACGTGGTAGGGGTAGAGCTCAGGACTCTTTCAGACCTAGAACAGGGAGTTCACCTGCACAGTCTTCGGGGAAGGCAGGGGCCAGTCCTTTCGTAAACAGGCCCAATGACCTACCTTTTCAGCTGCCAGAGCCTTCTTGTCTGGCAGCACCTTTGGGAGGAAGGTTGGCACTCTTCAAAGAAAATTGGAGTTTAATTACCCAGGACAGATGGGTATTGGATATTATACACCAAGGTTACAGGTTTTATTTCCATACCTTGCCTCCTTTCAAAGGCATGCCAGACGTTCCTCCTCAGCAAAGAATAGAGGCTCACAAACAAATTTCTCTGCTGCTGCAAATAGGGGCCATACAGCCGGTCCCTCTGCCAGAAGTAGGCCTAGGATTTTATTCTCGCCTGTTCCTAGTACCAAAGAAGGGGAACACGTGGAGACCAATTTTGGATTTATCTATCCTCAACACTTATCTGGACATTCCCAAGTTCAAAATGTTGACGTTACAACAGCTTTTACCTCTGCTGGGCAAAGATCACTGGATGGTGACTCTGGATCTCAAGGAAGCTTACCTTCATGTTCCTATCAGGCTAAGTTGCAGGAAGTATCTGCGTTTGAGCTGG
This sequence comes from Protopterus annectens, assembly GCF_019279795.1. NCBI lineage: Eukaryota > Metazoa > Chordata > Ceratodontiformes > Protopteridae > Protopterus > Protopterus annectens. The sequence goes on from NC_056750.1 coordinate 591,936,926, forward strand.
GACTTCTCATTATCAGTTCTCTGCATTGCCCTTTGGCTTATCTACTGCGCCCAGAGTGTTCACAAAGGTTCTGGCTCCAGTGATAGCTTTCTTCAGGCTAAAAGGAATACAGATCTATCCTTATTTGGACGATTGCCTGATTCTGGCCAAAGGAAGGGACGAGCTTCTTCATCATTTGCAATATGTGATAGCAGTGCTAAGATGCCTGGGGTATTCTGTGAACAAAATAAAGTCCAGTCTAGTACCCTCTCAAGACGTGCTTTCTGGGTGTGAGACTGAATACAGCATCCCAGATGGCCTTTTTGACCCCGGACAAACAAAAGAAGCTTTCCCTTTACTTCCATCAATTGTCTCATCAGTCCAGGCTGACTGCAAGGACAGTCCTTCAAGCCTTGGGGTTCATGGCATCTTGTATTCTGGTGCTTCCCAATGCCAAACTGCATATGAGGAAGCTACAATGGTATCTCAAAAATGTATGGACACAGCACTGCCAAGATATGGACACTGTCATTCAGATAATACCTTGCATTCAAAAGGAATTTTTGTGGTGGGCTCAGGAATGTCACCTAAACAAGGGACTCTCTGTGACCCGGCCAGAGGCGAGTCAGATTCTAACGACAGATGCCTCAGACAAAGCTTGGGGAGCTCATTTAAATGGAAAGTGGATACAAGACACGTGGCCTGCCAGACTACAACATCTACATATCAACTTGAAGGAGATGTCAGCAGTCCAATTTGCATTAATAGCTTTCAAGGATTTACTTCTTCCAGGGCAGGTGTTGGTTCTAACAGACAACACAACTGTCATGTGGTACATCAACAAGCAAGGGGGAACACATTCTTATCCTCTATGCAGGCAAGCAATGATTTTGTGGGAGACTGCTCTCAGTTTACAGCTCAATCTTCAGGCAAGGTTTCTGCCGGGAGCACAGAACTCCTTAGCAGATGTGTTGAGCAGACGAATTATGGATCCCCACGAGTGGAAATTGGATCCTCATGTATTTCAGAAATTGACAGTGTCGTGGGGAATTCCAGACATAGATCTGTTCGCTTCTCCACTAAACTACCAGCTGCCAAAGTTTTGCACAAAAAGGTTTCATCCCACAGCTTGGAAAGTGGATGCTCTTTCTTTCAATTGCAGCAATCTTCATGTGTATGCCTTTCCACCTCTGCCTCTCCTCCCAAAGGTACTCCTAAAGGTCAGACAGGACAAGCCAAAGATGATTCTAATAGCTCCAGATTGGCCTCGACAGCACTGGTACCCATTACTGAGAAGTCTGGTTCGGGAGCCTCCATGGCCTTTGCCTTCGATTCCACACCTGCTGTCTCAAGAGAACAGTCATTTACTCGATGTCAAGCTTCACTCTCTTCACCTAACAGCCTGGCATATTCTGTTTTAAACCCTGGAGGGTCTCAGCTTCCGCAGCAAGTTTTGAATGTTATTTTGGAGGCCAGAAGGCCTAGTACAAGGAAAGTATACGCAGATAAATGGAAGAGATTTTTATTTTGGAATGCAGCAAAGGAATTTGATGTTGCTAAGCCTAATTTAAGTGTGGCTCTTCAATATCTTGCTGAGTTACTGGACAAAGGTTTGTCCTTCTCTTCTATTAAGATTCATGCTGCAGCAATTTCTGCTCACTATGACTGTGATCCACTATTGTTTTCTCATCCTTTGTTTAAGCAATTCCTTAGAGGGGCAAAGAATATAAGACCCCCGCGTAGAGCTCCTACTCCTGCTTGGGATCTCAATTTTGTGTTGGAGAAACTCACTCTACAACCTTTTGAGCCTGCAGCTACTGCCGAGTTGAAATATTTATCATGGAAGACTGCTTTTTTGTTGGCCATTACCTCTGCGAGAAGGGTTTCTAAATTACAGGCCCTTATGGCAGTTGAGCCTTTCTTAACTTTCCATAAGGATAGGGTATCTTTACGTACTAATCCTTCCTTTATGCCTAAGGTGGTTTCTAGTGTGGCTTTAAACCAAACTATTCATTTGCCTACTTTTTATGCAAACCCCCAAAATAAAGGGGAAAAGATTTTGCACACCTTGGATATACACAGGCAGTTGCGAAATTATTTGAGCAGAACTAAAGGGTTCAGGCAGTCTCAGCAGTTGTTTGTTTCTTTTGCTTTGGGTTCTCAGGGCAAGCCTGTGTCAAAACAAACTATTTCTAAGTGGATTGGGTTTTGTATTGCTTTCTGTTATTCCCATCATGGTAAGGAGGTTCCAGCTGGGATTAGGCCTCATTCCACTAGAGCTACTGCCACTTCTACAGCTTTTTCAAGGGGGGTGGCAACTAAAGATATTTTGGAGGCAGCTACTTGGAGTTCAGTGCATACTTTCTCTAAGCATTACCACCTTCCACTTTACTCTAAATCTAGGGCTGGGTTTGCCACTGCTATTTTACAGGGCATTTTGGCAGCTCCTACTGCTTTATAGTTTTGCCATCCTCCCTTACCTCTGCTTTGGGATTCTACCCAAGTGTAAGGACTGCAGCAATGTGAGATGAAGAACATAGTACAGTTTTGTACCTACCATAAATGTAGATGTTCAAAGATCCACATTGCTGCAGTCCAATTTACCCTCCCTCCTTCCCCTCTGTTGTTAGAGGCGGTTGTGTGGTTTGGGTTGTAAATATTGTGCATATTGTATATATTGTTCATATGATTAGTGCAAGGGTGGTTGGTTGTTTTTTGCTGTCTTTTGGTTTTGACCTTCTGTTTAGGGTCTTCTGACATCTGGGGCAAGAAAAGACTGAGGATATGACGTCGGTCATGCGCATTTGTACCCTGACGTCCTGATGTCAGTCTTAAGCGCCTTGACCGACGTCAGCCTAATACTTTGATATTCGGGCCGACCGAGGACAGCGGACTACCCTAGTGTAAGGACTGCAGCAATGTGGATCTTCAAACATCTACATTTATGGTAGGTACAAAACTGTACTTTTCAGTTGAAAGCCAACCCCCTGTGGTTTCTGAGTGAGGACTGCATTCAGCTGCAGACAGTCTCAGTGACACTGTGGATTACACCAGTATGAGTCCTACTTTGTGCATTAACTGGGTTGCATTTACCAAGTCTCATTATCATAAAATATGTAGCTGCATTTATTCAAAAGTACTTAAACAGATTAAACAGATGGATTAAATAGACAGACATTTAAGTGTTATGCATACCACCACAGGAGGTAGGTGTTTCTCTATTCATAATAAAATCATATTCCCTTTTATCATTATACATAGGATTTGCATTGTTTTTGGCTGAGGTGCGTAGGCACCACAGTGTAGTACACATATTATTTCTTATCAGATATCCATGTGTATAGCTGGACTGTTGATTTTTTTCATATTATACATGTGAGTACAACTGTGGGTAGACTGATACCAATGGGCTGTTGGAACAAAGTAAAAAAATCAAAATATACAAATGGAATAAAACAAGGGAGACAAAAGGAAGTCATTCAGCTGTACATGTCACAACCACAACAGATAGTTATAACTGTGTATCAGCATGGATATAAGCAAGCATTGGAGTGCAAAAATTAGGAGAGATAGGAACTGTTGACAATTCAGATGAATGTATGAACAGATTTACAAAATACATGTCATTGTGTGCGTTAATGATAGCAAAGCAATGGAGTGGTGTGGTTTTGGAGTTAGGAAGTATAACAAAATGAAAACGTGAATGCTACAGGTAGAGAAGGCTTTCTGGCATTTGCCACCCAATGGAACAGTTAAAGCGGTGTGGCTTTGCGAAGGATCTGAGGCAGTAGTGTCATCACCTGTACAGTTTGTTATCATGATGAACTTGTCTCCTGGTCAACCTATTTGTGCTCTTGGGTAGTACACCAATAATGTCAGAGCAGCATTAGGTGATACCACTGAAGGAAGATAAGCTGCGGTGGTGCAGCGGTAGCGTTGTGGCCTCACAGCAACAGGTGGTACTCTTCGATTCTCGGCTGAAGTGCCTTCTGTGTGGAGTCTGCATGTCACCCCAGCGGTCGAGTGGCATTCGAAAGACATGCGTGAATGGGTGTGCCTTCGCTGAAGGTTTGGCGTCGGGCTGGCAACTCTGCACCATAAAAATCTACTGTCAATGATTAGCGCCCTGCAGTTCTGCTGTGTCGATGCCTAACCATGAAAAGCCGAAAAGACAAACAGACTGAAGGAAGATATCATCTGAGGGAGCTGACATGATTACAAATGCAGAGGTATCATAATAATTTCCACATGTCCATATTTCTTCATTTCAGTTCTTCCTACTTTTGGGGAATAATTGCTCTTTGATGCTGTGCCGTATACTGTGGTAGACCTTTTACACTAAATCCTTCACTTTGGAAGTATTTCATAAATTCTACTTCTATTTGTTTAAGTTATCACGTAGTAATCTTGTGGATTTCATTCCCCCTCGGTGATCTTATTGTTTGTGCTGTGAAAGTTTACATACTCTGATGCTTTGCCGGTATTTCTCTTCAAATGTCTTTGGAGAAGCTTAATGGTATTGAGTACCTTTGCTTTTTCCTTTGCATAGATAACGTGAAATTCTGGTGGTCTTGCATAATAGTAACAGTACATAATTTCTGTTATCCTCACTAGTCCACTACACCATATGTATGGCTCTTTTCTAGCGTATCAATTTTATATGGACTAATACTTTGTTCAACAATGGGTTAGAGGAACGCCGCCACCTGAATGTCACCTAACACCAATGTTGGTATGTTTCTGCATCTTGAAGATTCTACACTGTCATTTTTTCCTTTCCTTGAAACAGTGGTCATGAGTATTGTGGACTTTTTTATCCTGGGAGTTGTGTACCCAGCTGTCGTCTTTTTGTTATTTTAACCTAGTTTTGTCCATGATGTATGCTATATCAACAACAAATGTAAAATAAAAAAATAAATATAGAATACATTGTATACAACAGTGTGTAACCTAGTAAGTTATAGCCAATTTAAAAAAGTAAAACATACATCGTTAACCAGTATGTTACCTTTTACTACATTCCACCATAGCTGATTGTGGTTATTATATGTATTAATAGATTCTAACATTTTGTTGTTACACAAAATGTAAAGGAAAACAATGTCATGCCCTTGCAAGTCACTAGAAGAATTCACGATTGGCAGTTACCAGTGTAATGGTCCTAGAGCCTTTTGAAGCCTGGCTATTCATGTACCTGTTTTTGTAATTGTCAATGTCCAATAATTAGAAAGACTTTGATGTACGTCTGTGCCTTAGAACAAGTATAAGCTCTTGCTGTGCATAAAGGACAGAAGATACAAGCATGGGTGAAATTATACTTTCCCATACATTGGTGCAAAAGTTATTGGAATAGGCTTAAGTAAGCGGTATGTTTCACATAAATGGGTATTATTTTTCCTGGAAAAGGTTAAATGCTAAAACACACACCTCTTCCTCTGACATGTTTTGCGTATGTCACAGGCGAGTTTTAGATGCTTATAATGAGTAGTTCTTGTGCTGTTTGTTTTGTGAATGTGTACCGTATCCATCAGGGATGGATATGAGAAGGCCTGGGAGGCTACGTATACATTGGCCCACAGTAGTCTGTAGGAGACTGTGTATAGGGACAAGTGTGTTTGAAGTTATATATACGACATGTTTCGTACACCGTGTATTCTTAACACAAGGAAATTGTTGTGGACACTATAGTTGTTGAAAAGGCCTGGTGAGTGACATGATAGAGTAATAGTGTACTCGATTATAGGTCGAATGAGGGCTAAACAAAGAAGGACTATGATCTCCTTAGATCTGGATGGCATTACATAAGTTGTAGCTTGCCATGACATAGAAGGATTTTATCACCACTGTGGACACATGGTGATCAAAAGTGAGGTTACTGTCAACCAGAGTTTTAAAGTCCCTTACCAGTGGGTCTACTCCTAGGAGAGTGTCCTGAATGAAGTAATGTGTGGTATAAACATGCAATGTCTGGCATTGAGTTTTCAGCTATGTTTCAAGCACCTGTTACTTGGCTGTCAGACCCTTGAAATCGATATGTTGATCTTTGGAGTTATCAGTCAGTGGACCCTACTTGCAGGTATCTGCAGATTTGGTAATCCCAATACAATGTTAATTTCATATGACTTCACATAAGTGTATTACAGACAGAAGATGTCCAAGTGCTGATTGGTGTGGAACATCAGTAGCAATGGACGTATTGCTGTAGGAGTATTCCTATACCAATAGTACGTGTCTTACACATAAACCAGTTGACTATCCATTGTGTTACATAGGGATTTGTGTGTAATTTTTTTGTAATTGACTATAATACCTTAGTGAGGCAGTATAGTGAATGCCTTTACCAGCTAGAGGTAGGCAGTAAACACTTTTTGTCCATCATCCATGGCTCAAGTGGCCTTGTTAACGTAGTGCACTGGATTCAGCAGCTGTGACCTACCCTTGACAAAACCAAACTGGGATTGGTGCATTGTTTGAATATTTGCTGTGTATTGATTATACCCATGATTACTTTTTCCATGGACTTTTTTGTTTACAATGAGTCCAACATGTGGGTCTGTAGTTCCCTGGGTCTGTTCATGGTATCATACAGATTTATGTAGAGGGATGACTTTTGCTGTACCGCAATCCCTAGGGATGAGGCCTGCCTGGAGGCTGCTGCGGCTGAATAGAGATTGTAGTGTGTCTGAGGGATAATTTTTCCAACCATAGAGGACATACCCTGGGCTGTTGTTACAGCTCATTGCTGTAGTGTGTTTATCTTAGAAGAGCGCAGTGTGGACAGATGTTTAATAACACTGGGTATAAGTTGTAGAGCGTATTTCCTAGGGAGTAAGTAGTGATATTCGAGTCAGATGGACTCTGTTGTGCTTGTGCCTTATTGTTGTAATATTACTCTGTTGAGTAAAGTTACTGGCCTCTGCTATATCTTGCACATGGGTAACTACTGTAGCCAATGAAATGTTTAATGCCAAGGCCTTTATCTCTGGACTTAGTTTGCGAGGAATGTCTTGCATTAAAATTGAAATGTCATGTAATTACAATGAAAATAATTGGATTTTATTGCATGTATATACAGCACAGTCATAGTTTTTGTTTACAACTCACCAGTAGACTTTCGATAGACATAAGTTAGTACACAGACACACACATTCCATTTCAAATCGCTTTTTCATGTATTTTACAAATTAAAGAAGCAAGCAGACCAAAAATTGCAAAGTGAAGTAATAATTTTATTAAATTGACTGTTCTGTAAATATCATAGCTAGGCACAATTTTTTATTGTTTTATATAGTGTTACAAGCTTATACTGGAACTCTGTAAATTGTAATTAAAAGCCAGTATGATACTTTGTTGCAAAGTGACACTTTGCCAATGAATCACAACAATGCAAGATGTTTAGAATACATACTTGTGTGTCAAAAGAACACCATTGCACATAAAAGTATAGAAATATAAAAAAAATGAAAAGATGCGTCTAAACTTAAGATGTGCACGCTATTAAAACAGCTTGTTGATATGTATACATTTTACATATGTACATACATACATACAAAAATTTGGGCAACAACAATAAGCACATTCTTGCTGGCAACGTGGTAGTTACAGTGACCTCATTTTCAATTCTTATATTTCATCGACTAGCATCTTGCCTGAATTCCACTGCAGCATTTTGTCAAAGAGGTTTGACATGCTTTCAGAACATGGTATAATTTGGTACTCCATGTACAATTCTCTGTATGTGTCTTGCACCATGCAGCTCCAGTTTTGAGTCAAGAAGGTGTAACAGCCAACCCTCTTGCCTGGTTATCAAGCTGAAATGAAGAAGTAAACAAACCGCTTCATAAAAACATAAGGATAATAAACAAAATGATTTGACACAGAAGTTAAATTTAATTTAGGGTAGCTTGGCGACACAGTACATGTATAGTTGTGAATGTTGTTACTGATTAAAGTAAACAATTTAATGTTTATTTACAGGTACTTTGCTCTGGATGTATATGTATGTATGTGTTACTCTTACGGGACATAAAATGCATAGTAGCAGAGTGTGAAAACTGAAACTATACAGTAATTGTTGACATGCAGTTCAGAGATGACTGTACCACAATAATAGTATGCAAATTTCTGTGGTCAATAGTATATAGTTAAGAGCATACAATGACAATCAAATGAGATGGATCATAGAAATACATTCATCAATAAACTCTTGTTTTTGTCAGCGTACGTATGCTATATGCAGCATGCACATTTGTAAGATACTTGCTAATGATATATTAGATAGTTTAAGTTCATAGGTGTAAACTAGGCATGAAGTTCAAAGGACCAGTGAGAAGCATAGCCACCTAAGACTAAGCAAGGATACAGTTAGTCAACCGTGGTGAAGAAGCAACGTGCTATATAACCCAAAGAGGAATTAGGATTTCCAGGCTATTCATTGTGAATATTATATAGTACAGACCATGTGTAGAACTGGTTGACCTACATAGGAAGTTTATCCCACAACTACAGGATTCCTTGAGGCAGAAATCTGTTGACATGTCATGTTCTTTTTTTTTAAGTGCCTATAAAAGACTCCATTTTTAGTTGTGTGTGTGCATGTTGGTCTGTGTTTTGCATGCCTGTAAGAGATTGACACTGGGCGGAATGGGGCATTCACCCTAATGATGGACAGCACTTTGTCTGCTGAAGACTGGCATACAGAGCAAGAACTGTACTTCTCAGAAATGCCATTTGAACCCTGTATATAATTATCAACATGAACAGTAGGCAACAATAAGGATTTTGGAAGGGTATACAGCTCACAAAACTGTGTCGCATGAATGTAAGTTTCAAAAATTGGTGTTGACAACCTATTTTACATGTTACTCCTTCGGTAATACAGTACATTGCAGGTAATGTCAGCAGGTTCCAGAAAGTGTTATATAAGACAGGAATTTCCATTCCGATGTAAGAGCACCGGAAAGGTAACAAGCGATCAAACATCCATGATGCTCCAGTGAACACAAAGTATTGTTGTAAGGTGCAATGTGTGTCTTACAGGTAACACCCATGTTCTGCAATTCACACAATAATGTTTGGCGTGGTACACAAGGTTATTATTCAACATATCTTTCATAAGTGTTGTACTTCCATGTTTCTCAGATCATGATGTTGTGACATGATATCCGTGTCCATTGCAGATGATAAGCAGCCTCTATGCAAAATAAGCGTGCAATGTAACCGTCCATGGGGTATAGGTTTGTGATAGAAGCTGCATCTTTCCACTGTTTTGCTTCACTGCAGTCTGCATGTGAAGCTGGGTACGCATGGATACGCTTCTCATGGCAGAAAACTGATCCTTCTTAAGTATGAGTTTATGATGAAATTGTGTGAGATGGCTTCCTGTTGTAGACACAGTGTTTTGTGATGTGGTAGGCACTGTACTACATACCATTCTGTGGCCCCTGAGGCTGGAGCCAGCCAGCCTGAACTGTACATATGTTGTGCGAATATGAGTTTGGAGTATCTGGTTTGCCTTCTGTCGGTATATCCAGCAAGAACTCTAGCTATGTAGTGGAAACTTGATGTCTGCATGTAATTAGTCTTGCCCACCTGCTGATGTGCTTGCTTCCTCTAATGTACCTCTGCCCACAAAATTGTTAGGAATATGGGAACACTTACCCTGGAAAACATGCAGTGCAGTCTGAGTGTGTGCCAACAAACAAGTAAGATTATCATCGCTAAAAATGTAGATGACTCAAGGAAAGAATACTCTTGTTACTTGATAGGTTCATAGGTGGTTACTAGGCTGCTGACCCAAAGACCTTTTTAAGCCTAGACATGTGTACCCAGTGTAATACTAGACAAACACAATGTAAAGGATATAGCATAAACTCAAGTTCTTAGTTAACATTGACTGCCCATATCTCAGAGGGTCATAGGTGAAATCCCTGTCAAGTTACTTAAGTTTTCACATTCATTAATCCAGCCTACACCTAAATACTGTGAGAGAGGAGAACTGTATGATATGAATAAATAACCGATTCTAGAGGAGTGACAACCTCTTAAGACACATAGCTGGCTTTACAGCTGGTCATATTTGTGTCGCAGGCAAGGTTTAGGTGCCGGGAGCAAGTGAGCCTTATCCAATTTGAGTTGTGGATGTGCAGCATTTGTATTAGGTTTTTATCTGATATTGCTCTGTAGGCCATGCAGAAGTCTCCTGTTAGTAGGGGGTATGCTGAGGAGTACAGTGACTATGACCTGAGTCTGTCAGTGTATGACCTGTGGTGGAGACCCTGTAATTTTGTGTGTTAGAAATTTCTGAGGTCTCTCTAATCGCTACAAGTGGCAGACTAGGTACATACCAAAGGGAGCATATTGGCCTGGTGAGGGTTGAGTACAAGGGAGGTATGACATCGTTCACTCTAGAAGCAATGCCTTTGCTAATGAAGTGTTAGACAGAGTGACTTCCTTTACACAGTAAATACCGTGCATAGTGGCCAAAGTTTAGCCTACTGTCAAGTTGTGTTCCCAAGTCTCTCACTACTGAGTTGTTACTTATGGTATTATGTATATGGGAGTCTGTGTGGATATAAGTTTTACCAAAGGGGATGATAATGCATTTTATATCACTGAGTTTGATTATTGTCTTTGGCATCAATCACTGGTTGGTGCAAGTCTCTCAGAAAGTATACTGACAGTGTTTGTGGATTCAATGATTGTAGCCAATTTTCAGGCATCAACATACTTAGTCAGCCACAGCCTCTCTGTTTGGGTCTGAACTTCTGAAGAATATTCAAAACAATATAGGGGCCAGTAGAGGGAAATGGCTTTTAGCCTGTGTCTGTCGGGTACATGTTTGCGGACATGGACTGTCTAGATGAGGAACCTCTTTGGTGTCTCCAGGTGCTGCATGTGCTTTGCGAGATGCATGCCAAAGTTGGCCACGTACTGAATAATTGGCCTTATAAGTGAAGAATACATGGATGTTATGAACTCTTGTCCTTAGGGCGTTTGTGTCCTGGCATGAGTAGTTTTTCCAATAAATGTTTGTGTAAATAAAGTCACCAAGGATCTGTGTAAAGGGTGAAACTTGATAGATTGGAAGAGATCCAGACAGGTGGAGTGGACATCTTGAGTCAATTATGGGGGTTTGTAGCCAGCAATACTGTGAATGGGGTATTGTCAATGGTTAACTGCACTTGGAGTGTCTCCATTGCGTCATAGTGTTTGAGCAGCCTGTAGGTGCGTGTGTCTTTCATATATATTGAAACTCCACATCCGTTGTGTTGGCTTCACAGAGTTGGGGGTCTGAATGTATGATATGATGAGTACCCAGGTAAGGCTGGGGGCCTATATGCCCCTTTGAAACAGGTTTCTGTGACTGCACATATGTACACACCTTTCAAGGTTAAGGATGCTTGCAATGAGTTCAGTATCATGTTTAGACTCCTAGCGTTTAGCAGCATGAACTTTAATTAGTGTTTTGTTGAAATGTTTATTTTGGTAGTATGGACTTCATGACTTTTCCCAAAAATGCAGTATGTGGGAGGCAAGGGTCTTTGGCAGAGGCATGAAGCCCAAGTCAGACAGATGTAGGCCTAGTCTAGCAAAACATCATGGTCTCTACATCATTTATTCCCAGGCTGTTAGGTGCTGGATCACCGTGGAATGACACCAGAAACTAAGTCAGTTGCTAAAGTCAATCATTTTCTATTGGTATTGAGCCATCATTATGGGTGACAGTCGAATGCTGCATAAGTCTATAGACATACATGCCTGGGACTCATATTCAGCAAGCTGAATCATTTCTCTTTTCATATAGTCCAGGGAGGTACGTCTCAAGTTGTTCACGCCAACATGGACTATGACAGAGGCAGAACACTAGCTATTGTTCAGAGACTTGAGTGCGTGTGTGATATGGCGCATTCCAGCACCTGACAAACAATTAACTGTGACTTTATCCTTATGCAGCCTGCCTATATGGCACATATAAGTGTTTCAAAATGGAGTATCCTATAGCTGATAGGTTGGGTTAATGGTTAGGCCTTAGTGGTTGCGAGACACTAGTGTGTGTAGTATGCATGGTATGTGGTGTGGAGGGTTGTGCAGATCTTCGTGTTTCAATGTTGCAGTCATCAGCTTTGGGTTATCTGCTTGCAGTAGCCCTCAGTCGGCCTGATTAACAAAGTCTTGGCTCCTGCGTGGATTGCTGTCGCTTGTTCCGTGACTTCAGGTCGTGAGGGGTGTAAAACATGCAGCCGACACCATTACATGAGTCTTTCTTGCCGTGCAGTGCCCTAAGCAGAAGCAGTTCGCAAGTGCCGGTCGGCCGACTAATAAAATTTGTATTTTCTAGTTTGAGAAACAAAGTCTTAAACTAAAAGCTAAGAACCCCGTTGGGGAAACTTTTTCTTGCTCAAAACCAATGTTAGTAAAAGTAAACAATTGCATTCTTTGTGGAAAGCAAATAACTCATAAAGATTTTCATTCGTAATGTATTGCTTGCCTAGGCCCTGACCACGATGTACCTCGCTGTCGGTTTTGTGCCTTATTTAAACTACGAACTATCCATCGTCAGTATATTTTCACTTCTAAATATTTTGGTGCTTGGTTCAATTATCCTGATATGTCTTTGGTAAGCCATCCGACTACCGACATTCCAGAAAAAAGCAAAGATAAAGACAGAGATAGGCCGCCTCGGTCCAAAGCTGCCGATGATGCTTCTCCTAAGCCAGTCACCATTTCGCCGCTACTCAGTGAGACGGTTTCGCAGCCCCTGATACCCGCTACTTCATATTTTCAGGCCTCTACTGAGACCCATTCAGAGTCCGGTATGCCACGAGATGCTTCAACTGTGGAGCATGAGAATGTCTCTACCTAAGTGCATCTACAAGCTCAATTCCTGCCAGGAAAAGTAAATACACTGGCAGACGGACTAAGCAGAAAACTCATGGACCCACACGAGTGGAAACTGGAATCAAAGATTTTAAACATGTTGACAAACAAATGGGGGAACCCAGATATAGACTGGTTTGCCTCCGCCCAGAACTATCAATTGGACAAATTTTGCACAAAGACTCCCCACAAACAAGCTTGGAATGTGGATGCTCTGTCCTTCAGCTGGAAAAACCTATCAGTTTATGCCTTTTCTCCTCTGCCTCTCCAAAGTACTACTAAAGATCAATCTGGACAAACCAAGGACGATTCTGATTGCACCAGACTGGCCACACCAACACTGGTACCCACTCTTGTGCAGTGTGTCACTGTTGGCCCCATGGCACCTGCCTCAGACCCATACACTGTTGTCTCAGCAGGAGAACCAGATTCTTCACCCTCAGCTTCAAACACTGAACCTAGCAGCCTGGCTAATTACCTAATCTCTCCTTTACCATCCCTCAGTAAACCAGTGATGGATATCATTATATAGGCAAGGAGGCCTAGTACTAGAAAATCCAATGCTGAAAAATGTAAAAGATTCTGTGCCTGGAACCAATCTCAAAGGATGAGCACAGCATCACCCAATTTACCTCAGATTTTACAATACTTAACTGAAAAGCTCCACAAGGGGATTTCTTTTTCCTCCATCAAAATTCACGCCTCAGCCGTTTCAGCTCACTATAAAACAGAAAACTCCCCTCTTCTCTCATCCACTGCTCAAGCAGTTCCTCAGAGGGGCCAAAAATTTTAAGACCACCCAGGAGAGCTCCAACTACAGCCTGGTACATTAACTTTGTATTGGAGAAACTCACTCATCTGAAGTAGGCACTTCATTTGTCAGCAACCTTTGGGATACGTATCCGATCTCGGATTCGAGCTGGCAACTTCTACCACAGCATAGATCCGAGCTCCTAGCTCCTCCCTTTACCCACAATCCCCTGCCAACCCTGACTGACCTCAGATCTAGTTTGCCGCGCTTCAAGCTACAAGCTAGGTTCCTGAGCTCCTGGTATAGTCGAACTTTGTGAGAAAAAATTTTCAATTTTTCTTCCTTTCTCTGTGTGTGAGTGTGAGCGACTGTTTAGGCATTCCCTTTAGCCCTTTTTTACCTCTCTTAAATTTAATTTGTTTCTCCTCCCTGCCCTCGCTAGTCGTAGTGTGTGTGTGGTATGTGTAGGGGCCTAGTGAGTGTGTTTTCTTGATTTTATAATGTCGGAGGCCCCTAAAGCCACTTTTTCGAAGTGCACCGAGTGTGGCCATAAGCTTTCACCGGCGGATGGCCACACTCGGTGCGTTAGATGCCTTGGGGTTGAACACCTCTCCTCTGGATGTGCGATCTGCGCGGCGTTCAACCCCAGGACACTTAAGGACCGGAGGTCGAAGCTGATTCTGGCTGGCCTTTTGCCCCCAGATCCGGCTCCGACCTCCGTTGCTTCTGTGGCTGCTACCCAGCCTTCAGTGGCGGCCACTCCTGCCTCCCTTCCTCCAGTCGGGACTCAACCTCCCGCTTCAGCTCCGGAGGACAGGGAGGCCAGAAAAGCCAAGCGGAGAGAGAAGCACCATAAGCGGTGGGCCGAGGACTCCTCCTCGGCCCCGCCTGCCAAACGGGCTTCTCCCTCCAGGGCTTCTGGGTCGCCTCCTCCTCTGCTCCGGTCCCCTTGCTTCTCACCGGGACCCGAGGAGGAGGTTACCCGGTCCCCGTCGAGGTCATCGAGGCGGCACTCCAGGCCTGCCTCGGTGGCCTCTTCGAGGTCCACTTTTAGTATGTCAGATGCAGACATGGACCGGATGATGAGGAGGTTCATCCAGGCCCAGCTGCAGATGGGAGTGCTCTTGCCTAGCTCGACCCCATTTTTTGCTCCAATCGCTCTTTCTCCGACCCGTTTTCCGGGTTCGGAGCGTTTGGAGCCGAGCCGCGTTGGATCCGTGGGCGGGTTAGAGCTGACAGTGCTGGGCACTTCGGCTCCGACTGGTCCCTCAAGCTTGTCTGATCCGACCTCTCGGAGCCAAGGACCGAGTTTCGGATCCGAGGGATTCGGTGTGCCTTTGGCTCCGTCCCGGTCGGAGCACACGGGTCCTTCAGATCCAATGGTCTCGGCCCCGGGTCTGATCCCCGCTTCAGATCCGAGTGGGAGTCGGCTCTTGGATCGAGAGCGGTTCCCCCTCGGCTTTCGCTGCGGTGGAGAGGGCACTGTTGAGTGCATCCGGGCCTCCGGTCCTGGCTTCGGCTCGCCCCTGCACTCCCTCTCAGCTGGTTCAGGCTCCCATCACCCGGCCTTTGGGGCAGCCTGCTTCAACGCCTCTGGGTGTTCCTTTGGAACATGACATTGCAGATGAGGCTTCCTCGGACAGCCCCCCCGAGGAGGTTCCTCACAAGGCTAAGTGTAAGAGGAGGCACGTGGACTCCCCCGAGTCCCTTACGGAAGATACGGACTTAGATGAAGGGGAAGACTCCCCAAGATCACCCCCCGAGGATGTCTCCTTTGGAGACATCATGGAAATGCTTAGGATTAGGGGGGTTGGTCTGCCCCCAAGGCTTCCTCCAATGAGTCCGTATTCCTAGAGGCGTTCAAGGCAGGGCCATCTACCTCTTGGGTGTCCCCTCCTCCCGACCCCCTGGTGGACCTCATTTCCACCAGGGCTTGGAAGGACCCGGACACTGTAGAGCCAGTCCCCAAGCACCCAGATAGGATCTTGAGTGCCCCTGCAGAGAGAACCCATTGGAGCAGAGGTCCCCCCGTGGATGCCATGTTGGTGGCGGCGGCCACCAAGAGAGAGTTGGCTCAGGAGAGCTCCGCGGTCCATCCACCGAGCAAGGAGTCTCGTGCGATGGCCCGCCTTGGGAAGCGGGCCTTCAGTTCAGCAACCTTCACGTTGAGGGTGCTGAACTATATGGCACACGTCCTCCGGATGCAGCGGGATCTAATAAAAGAATACGCTGCTTCCCCCCCCCCAGAGTCCGTGTCGGAAGGGGACAAACAACTGTACTCCTCCCGAATGTCTACTCTACGTTCCATTTCTAACACCTCTATGCGGCTCTTGTCTCACGCCACTGAGGGAACTGCTAGAGCTGGCTGAGTCAGCCTGGTCATGAGGCGACAAGCCTGGCTCTGACATTGTGACTTCTCGGAACCCTTTAAGGTGTCATTCGTGAATGCCCCCTTTGATGGTTCTGCACTGTTCGGCAAAACCGTTTGCGACACTTTAGTCCCGAGCGAGAAAGACGGGAAGACACTGTCTGCCGTCTGAGTCCGCTTCTCTGCTCCCCAGAGATCCTTTTCCAAGAACCAAAAGGGTCAGAAGAAGATGTGGTTCTGGAAATCGCAGCAATCCCAGTCTGCTCCGGACAACCAGCCCTCTCGTGGCAGAGGAGGACAGGGAGGACGCCGCCCTAGAGGCAGAGGGGGGTCCCAGGAATTTTGGGTCCAGAGAACCCTTCTCTGAGAGACCCACGCAGAACCCCTGAGGGGTTGCCCAACTGCTCCTCTCTGGAGGCAGTCGGGGGGACATTTTTCGAAGCACCTAGCAACATGGGAGTCCATAACGACAGATCGCTGAGTGCTTCGAATAATATCCAGAGGTTACCAAATTCCCTTTATTGTAAACCCCAAAACCAAAAGCCTCCCCGACGTACCACCCAGTCAGAGGGAGGTGGCTGCTACAGAAATTCAGCAGCTTTTACAAAAAAGAGCCATCCAACCCGTCCCCCCCCCAGATCAGCTCAGATCAGGGTTTTACGACAGGTTCTTTCTGGTGCCAAAAAAGATGGGGGACTTGAGGCCCATCCTCGACCTCTCTCTCTTGAACCTGGCAGTCCCCAAAGAAAAGTTCCGGATGGTCATGCTGCAATCTATTCTCCCTCTGTTACGGGAGAATGACTGGATGTGCTCGATAGACCTCAAGGATGCGTACTATCACATTCTAGTGGACAGACGCTCCAGGGGATTTCTCCGCTTCCGGCTGGGAGCCAGTCACTTTCAGTTCAGGGCCCTCCCCTTCGGTCTCACCTCAGCCCCCGGGGTGTTCACCAAAGTCTTGGCAGCAATAGCGGCCCACCTGAGACTCCAGGGAATTCAGGTCTTCCCGTACCTGGACGACTGGCTCCTCATCGCCCCAACAAGGCATCTACTCTGTTCATGCAGGGATTACTTCCTCAATCTTGCTCCACGCCTAGGGTTGACTGTCAACATGGCCAAATCCTCTCTGGCTCTTACACAGGTAATAGATTTCATAGGGGCGAGATTGGATTCCAGACTAATGCTTGCTTTCCTGACTCCAGATTGGCTTCAGAACCTGAAGTTGCATGTACAGGCCATCCTCCAACTCCAAGCCCCACCGGCGGATTTGGTCCTGAGGGCTCTAGGATCCATGGCGGCAGCAATTTCTCTGCTGCCCTTAGCCCGTCTAAATATGAGGGTCCTACAGTGGACCCTCCAGGTGCAATGGTCCCTATCCCGCAACACCCTGTCTCATCCCATTCCCCTAAGCAGGGCTTGCAGAAGGTCACTCGTGTGGTGGCTCCAGTCCCCGAGCCTCCACACGGTAGCCCATTCTTGATGCCTCCTCCCATCGCCACAGTGACCACGGACACCTCTCGCCTGGGGGGGGTGGGCACTATTCAGTCAGAATGGTCCAAGGCACGTGGAACGACATAGAGGCCTCCTTGCATATCAATGTCCTAGAGATGAGGGCGGTGCTTTTGACATTGCAGGCACTTCAGAGCCTTCTTCCGATTGGGATGATTGCGGTACAAATGGACAACATGTCATTTGTCTGGTACATCAACAAACAGGGGGGAACCAGGTCTTATCCTCTTTGTCGCGAGACCATGAGAGTGTGGGAATGGGCGATATCCACCAACCGCTTTCTCATTGCAACGCACATTCCGGGACGGTCCAACATCTTAGCAGACAGGCTCAGTCGTACAGTTCTGACCCCATACGAATGGTCTCTCAATCCTCTAGTAGCGGAGCGAGTGTTGCCCGATGGGGGCAACCCTGTTGCGATCTTTTTGCCTCTCCCTCAAATACCAAATGCAACAGTTACTTCGCTTTGATCCCCCCTCAGGGGGAGTCCCCGAGAGACTCTCTAGTACATGCTTGGCCTCCCAGTCTTCTTTACGCTTACCCTCCACTGCCCCTGATGCTAAAACTTTTACAGAAAGCCAGTCGGTTGGGGAGCAAGATGATCCTCATTGCCCCATTCTGGCCTCATCAGACGTGGTTCCCGTACCTATGGTCTCACCTGATTCATCCACCCTGGATTCTGGATCCCCTTCCGGATCTCATTACTCACCCTCTGGGTCTTCCGACCCCCAACCTGGTCAACCTCAAGCTGACTGCTTGGTTGCTCCAGTTCCACTCCTGATAAGGACTCCTGGAATCTCCTCACCAGTCAAAGCTATTCTAGTAGCAGCACACAAGCCATCCACCAGAAGGGTCTATCGGAGTAAGTGGAAACGTTTCTCCATCTGGGCTGAGCACTGTCACTTAGATCCCTTTACGGCGCCTTTAACTTCAGTTTTGGATTTCCTAACTACACTCTTTCATCAGGGGGCTAGCTGCTCTACAGTCAAGGTACAACTAGCAGCGATTTCGCACTATCGTGTAGGGCATGAGTCGGGCCCTCTTATTACCTTCAAGCTCTGTAAAGCTTTTCTCAGGTGTACCTTCCTCCTCAGACCCCCTGTCCGGGAGGTAGTACCCCCATGGGATTTATCTTTGGTTCTACAGGCCTTGACAAAGCCCCCTTTCGAGCCGGCGGTCACGGTTGATCTTAAATACCTCTCTTGGAAGACGGCCTTTCTGGTGGCCATTACTTCAGCTAAAAGAGTCTCTGAACTTCAGGCTCTCTGTGTCAAACCACCTTATTTGGCCTTCCATCAGGATAGAGTTTACCTCAGGATCAATCCATCCTTTCTACCTAAGGTATCTTCGGAAGCTAACATTAATCAATCTATTAATCTTCCTGTCTTCTTCCCCAACTATCAGAACAAAGGAGAGTATCAACTGCATTCTTTGGACGTGCACAGACAATTGCGTTTTTATATTACTCGAACTGCTGGTCATAGACAATCCGACCAGTTGTTTGTCTCCTTTGCAAAAACCAATTTAGGCAAGTCAGTTTCTAAAGTTACCCTATCACGGTGGATAGCTAATTGTATCCTCTTAGCATATCACAGTTCAGGAAGGCCTGCACCTCAGGGAGTCCGCGCTCATTCTACTAGAGCCATTGCTACATCGGCTGCATTTAAATCTAGGGTTCCCTTGGATGATATTTGTTCCGCAGCCACTTGGGCTTCATCTCATACCTTTATCAGCCATTACAAACTGGCTGTTGTCTCCAGAGGTAGGGCGTCCTTTGGCTCTGCAGTGCTCCGGAATATCCTTCCATAAAGGCCACCCAAGATTCAGGTAGCTGGGGACTCTGTCCCAAAGGTTGCTGACAAATGAAGTGCCTACTTCAGATTAAGAAGTTATGTACTCACCATAACGTTCCATCTGAGTAGGTATCTTCATTTGTCTGCAACCATCCCCCCTCCTTCCCCCTGACCAATACGATTCTGACTAGGAGTTGTCCTAGATGAGTCCCTTCCGGGACATAGTAACAGTTGTTATATGGGGCAAACTTGATCTGAGGTCAGTCAGGGTTGGCAGGGGATTATGGGTAATGGGGAGGAGCTAGGAGCTCGGATCTATGCTGTGGTAGAAGTTGCCGGCTCGGATCCGAGATCGTATCCGTATCCCAAATGTTGCAGACAAATGAAGATACCTACTCAGATGGAACATTATGGTGAGTACATAACTTCTTATTCCTCCTTTCAAGCCAGCTGCTACTGCAGATTTAAAATTCCTTTCTTGGAAAATAGCTTTCCTTTTAGCAATCACTTCAGCAAGAAGGGTATCTGAATTACAGGCCCTTTTGGCAATGGAGCCTTTCATCATCTTTCATGCGGACAGGGTGCCCCTCAGAACCAATCCCTCCTTCATGCCCAATGTGGTATCGAGTGTGGCTCTTAATCAGTCCATTAATTTGCCAACTTTCTTTCCTAATACACAGCACAAAGGGGAACGGATACTGCACTCCTTAGATGTGCACAGACAAGTTAGATTCTACTTTGACAGGACTAAACCTCTAAGGAAATCCGAA
This sequence comes from Protopterus annectens, assembly GCF_019279795.1. Lineage (NCBI taxonomy): Eukaryota > Metazoa > Chordata > Ceratodontiformes > Protopteridae > Protopterus > Protopterus annectens. Next base: position 591,956,975 of record NC_056750.1, read on the forward strand.
CAACTGCTGGTGTCATTTGCTGCAGGGACAGAGGGGAAGGCTATTTCAAAGTAAACCATTTCTAAATGGATAGGCCATTGCATTCATTTATGCTATAAGCACCATGGAAAACCTATCCCACAGGGGATCAGACCCCACTCAACCAGGGCTGCATCTACCTATATAGCCTTTCTCAGAGGCATCCCTACCAGGGACATCCTAGAAGCTGCTTCTTGGAGTTCTGAACATACTCTCACCAAGCATTACTATTTGCCAATTTCTTTAAATCCAGAGCTGGCTTTGCCACTGCAGTCTTGCAGGGCCTTATAGCTGGTTGTAATGCTATCTAAATTGCTCCTCCCATCCTTAGCTTTGGGAGTCTACCCAAATGTGATGACTGCAACAGTGAAACACGAAGAACATAGTACAGTTGTGTACACTTACCATAAATGTAGATGTTCAAGTGTATTCACTGTTGCACTCCTGGTTACCCTCCCTCCAGCACCCTGACTTCTTTTGGCTATACCTCTACTCTCCTTTGCTATGCTTAAAAGCGTTTTGGTGTATTTGCTTTTTTGGTGGAGGTATAACCTTCTATATATATATATATATATATATATATATATATATATATATATTTTTTTTTTCATTGCTTCCCATAAGGGGAGCACCTGACATCTGGGACAAGAAAAACTGATGTAATGGCGTTGGCTGCATGTTTTATACCCCTGGTGACCTAACGTCACAGAAGAAGAGACCGTAACCAACGCAGGAACCAACACTTTGCTTATCAGGCCGACTGAGGGCTACTGCAAGCAGATAACCCAAATGTGATGACTCCAACAGTGAATACACTCGAACATCTACATTTATGGTAAGTGTACACAACTGTACTTTCTCCGGTGTTTTTGCCTCGGAGGTCTCCTTTGTTTGGTTTTGTTTTTGTTGAGAACCTCAACATATATGGGCCTGTGTAGCGCAGTTCTGAGTGGTGTTTCAGGTGTAATGACTGTTAACAACCTTCTCAGTGCACAATATACTTGATTGTGGGGCAGAGAGCATAGACTGTAGCATTCTTTATGTATGGGTGTGTAGTTATGTAGCATGAGTTTTCCAGTGTCATCTGACAAATTAAAAAAAATTATTTGTAAAATTAGCAATAAAATGACAGTGAAACTAATGTTATTAGAATCAGCTATACTGTCACATTAGTGAATATACCTCCTGTATGCAAGTGTATGAATGTATGTATGTATATGTGAATATATCCACCAACATACCCCACAGATAGGCATGTGCATGTCTGTATACATAAACAGAGACATGTACAGATTGAGACAGGTGTGTGTGTGTGTTTAACTCCGCATATATATATATATATATATATATATATATATATATATATATACATATGTGTGTGTGTGTGTGTGTGTCTGTCTGTATAGACACAGAAATATATGTTGATCTATAACAGAAATATATATACAGCTAATACATTGTAAACAACATAAGCAATCAATATGATAGATAATGACACATACATTTATTTATTAAAATTATTATCTATTTCCATCTTGATCTTCTTTGTCTTCTCTTTCGTCTGTTGCCTTACAGGGTCAACAGAGCAGATCATTGCTTTTCATTTTTAACAGTCCACTGCATCTTGCACTGTGACACCAACCACCTAAAATTCCTCTCTCACCATATCCATAAATGTTAAGTTAGGGTTTCCTTTTTTGCTCTCACCTGCCAGCTCCATCCTTAGCATACATTTGACAACATACTGAGCATCACTTCTCAGTATGTCCAAAGCAACGCAATCTCGACTCTCTGACTTTGTCTCCAAACCGTCCAACCTGAGCTGAGCCTCTAATATGCTAAATGCTAATCTGGTCCATCCTTATCATACCCATTGCCAATTTTTAAAATCTTTAACTCTGCCACTTCCAGCTCAGACTCCTGCCTTTTGGTCCATGCCACCGTCTCCAACCCATACAACATAGCCGGTGTCACTACCCTCTTGTAGACCTTCCCTTTCACTCTTACTTGTACCTGTCTGTCACAAATCACTCCTGACACTCTTCTCCACCCATTCCACCCTGCCTGTACCCTCTTGTTCACCTGTGTTGCACACTCACCATTGCTCTTAACTGTTGATCCGAAGTACTTAAACTCATCCACCTTGACCAACTCTATTGCAAGCATCCTCACCATTCCTGTATCCTCCCTCTCATTCACACAGATATATTCGGTCGTAGTGATGCATGCCATTCATTCCTCTCCTCTATAGAGCATATCTCCACCACTCCAGGGTCTCGTCGACCAGGTCCCTACTGTCACTACAGATCACAATGTCATCTGGAAACATAGTACATGGGACCTCATGTATGATCTCGTCTGTCAAAATGTCCATCACCATTGCAAATAAGAAAGGTCTCAGACCTGATGCTTGATGTAATCCCACCTCCACCTTACACGGATCTGTGACTACCACTGCAGACCTCACCACTGTCACACTACCCTCATACATATCCTGTACCAGTCTTACATACATTCTCTGCCACTACCAACTTCCTCATAGAATACCACAACTGCTCTGTAGACACCCTATCATATGCTTTCTCCAAGTCCACAAAGACACAATGCAACTGCTTCTGACCTTCTCTGTACTTCTCCATCAACACTCTCAGAGCAAACATCGCATCTGTAGTGCTCTTTTCTGGCAGTAAACCATACTGCTGATCAGTAATCATCACCTCCCTTGTTAACCTAGCTAGCACTACTCTTTCCCGTAACTTGAAGCCGTGACTGATCACTTTTATCGCCCTGCGAGTAAATACAGCTTTGCACATCACCCTTATTCTTAAAACTATTTCCATCTTCATACGGGGGTTAAATGGTGTCATCAACACAGCCCTCTGAGTGACAAATTTGAAAGACCTTCAGTAATACCTTGAACTGGAAGCCAGTCAGTAAAACATAAGAAGGATGTGGTTTTACAACTACATGAATAAAAACTTAGATTACATATTACATACAGACTTATGCACACAGATATAAAAATATATGGAAATAGAGAGACTACATTTACCTTAACTTTCGAATGGTGACCAGTGTAACTGTATTGCAGTCAAATATTCAGGAAAGGAGTGAAAGATCTAAACATTTTACCAAACTGGAGGGAAGAAGAAAACTTCAGTTGGATGGAATCAGTACTATACAGTTAGTGTGTGATTGCTGAAGGGCTTTAGCTACTTGGAAAATATTTCTAGTGCAGCAAGAGGATTTAATTTCAAAGTTGTCTGACATGTTTATTTTATTTAAATGGTCTAAGATTTTCTAGTTTTAGACTCTTAGGACATTTGCAACTCACTGGGTTTATTTCCAGGTTGTAACTGTCCAAAGCAGTGCTGTTGTGCGAAATGAGGGAAACTGTCTTTATAAATGTATGTCTGCATGAGTACATGCATGAATAAGCAACACTACTGCTGACTATATGAAAAATAATTACCAGCAAAGGGAGAAGGGCATGTAGCAACAAGCATGAAACAAATACAATTGCCCAGTCTGGTATAATCATTGCACTAAGTTTCACAAAAAAACAAGCACATACTAAAGGAGATATAATTCACTGCTACATAGGCTGCAGACCTGAGTGTGACTGGACTGCATCACTGCTTGAGGCTAAACCAGTCAATCAGGTAGTGTAAAAGCCTGTGGGTGGGGGAAGATACAAACAAAAGGACTAACTGTCAAGATTACAGAGAATGACCATCCTCCACTGAAGTTTGTGTAATCTGACCCACGGTATGCTAACAAGGTGATGTGAAAATCCTGTCTCTGTGTGAGTATGTGACTTACACAGCACTAAAATGTAAACAAAGCACTCTAGCAAGCAGCTGAATTTAGAAACGAGCCAGTGCCCCTTTAAGTTGTGTAGCGCTGAAGAGAGTTAAAATGCACAAGCTTTCCATTACTAGCACAGACTAAATATTTATGATTTTCCTATTACTCTAGCCGAGGATGTACCCTTCCCTCCTGTAAAAATGAGATAACACATTTACTGAAAGGATGGTCAAGTAGTCACTAGGTAACAGCTGTTGTAAAGTATTGCCATTTTTTTTTGATAGATTCATTAGTACTTGCAAAGATAATTGTTTTCTGTTTTTCTTGCAGGCTAAGATTTGACCCTCCACCCCTTCTAAACAACTAGAAAGTGCCTATGAGGTCATTTGAGACTCTGCAAAAGAGCTTGTGTTCTAAAACATTTGCATAATTACCAGGCCTAGTAACTGTTATCTTAACAGCTGTGCTAGGCTGTAAGCACCCCTTTAAAGAGCTTATTTTGTGCTCTTCTTTGGGAACTCTTGGTTTCCTACTCGAACATTTACCAATATATTTGCATGTCTTTGACATGCTCTCATTGGATTCCTTATTTGCACTGCTTCTCCACCTTTACAGCAAAGTGTTGGCCCAGTTGAGGATCATACCTGCCTTCTTCCTTTAGAAGAGTATCTTTAATTTGCTGATTCCTTTTGGTTTCTTCCCATAATTCTTATCATCTTTGCTCTTAAATCAAGGATGTAACAAAAAATAAGGGACAAAGGTCTAAAATCAGGGATAACTTAAGTGTTACTTAACTTAGTCATTAGAATACTGGATTTTGCATTATAGTGCATTTTCCAATTAATAAGATGTGCAGAACACTGACCTAGGACATTACTTTAGTATTGTTGTTTTATCTTCACTTTCATCCATCATAAATTTGCATTGAAATGACCATATTCTCAAAGGCGGACATTTTACACTCCCTGATTTCCTTGCTCCATGTCCCTCTTGTAATCCCTTCAGTAGCAGTATTTATGCCATGAACTGACACATCTAAACTATTAATATATCACTTTTGTCTACATTTATACTCTTGTAATATACAATGCATTTTCCATTATTTATCCTATTCAATTTTGAGTTCATCTTATTCTATATGTTGCTCATTCTCCAAAAAAATGCTTTTTATTTGTACTAATTCTGTCTACATCCACTCTTCACATAATTCCAGCTGTCTTGCCAATTAGTTTAAAACTCCTTCCATCACAACTGTATTTATTAGAATAGCATCTGTCACTCATTTCCTTTAGCACACTGTTAGAAAAATATATAATAGTAATATGCATGCTTAGTGCATTCGAGGTTTAAAAGGGTTAATACATTTATTCTGTTCACACTGCATGAATCTGCACAGCTATTAGAAACTTAACAAGAGGCATTTCATTTCTGCTAATGTCATGAAAATAACAAGAGGCATTTCATTTCTGCTAATGTCATGAAAATAACAAGAGACATTTCATTTCTGCTAATGTCATGAAACCTAACAAAGAGACATTCATTTCTGCTTATGCCATGAGAAAGTATGCAGCTGCTAGAAGCTTTGATAAAGAAAACAATAGATGCTTGAAAGTTTAAACCATAGTCAGCATTACTTGTATTAAAGCTAGAAATGTACCTTGAATCTAGGCAAAATGTAACACATGTATTAGAACTGCACAACTGAAGAATTAAAAAGTTAAGGTGGGGTAAAATAAGCCCAAGGCCAGGTTGTTTTTCTCAAAATGTTTTGCAAGCTAGCAAATAATCTAACCTAGTCAGCAATAAGTCTAGTAACATTTTCTGTAGAACAATACAGAAAGCTGTGTCTAACTACGTCAGCAATAGAATAGTAACATTTTCTGTGTGACATGGAGAACTGTATAAGAATAACATACTGATCACCAAAGAGCTAGACAAACCTTGTGCCTACATGCTTTGTCTCCTTGCTGCAAGTAATAAAGGGTGCCTTGCTTGAACCTAACGTGAATTGGTCTTTGAAGTTTTTTCCTTTGACAGATTGGTCCTTCAGACCGGAACCCTCTCGTCATCTTGGATCAGATGGCCAGGTGGTTGAAACCGTACGGGGAAGAAACCGAATCGGTTCTTCTTATATGGAAAGTCCTCCGACTGAATTGTCGTTCAAAAGAGGCCAGCCACTTTCTGATCTGTGACTGAAGGACAGGTCTCCGTGAATCGGTGATCAATCACGTGGGCTCAGGTAAGGTGAATCTACTTTTTTCTGTTTTCTGTTTTAGATCAGGGACTAGATGTGTATTGTTTTTGTCAGACTGTATTTTTCTTACAAGTCAGGGACAAGAAAGATTACTGTCTTGTCATAAATCAGGAAAAACAGAATAAGTAGGCAGTCATTCTGAAGAGACTATAACAAAATCCGTGGTACCACGTTAAAAATTGAGAAAAGTTACGTAACGATCAAAGGGTAGAACAAAATGGGTAATAATTGCACAAAAAGACCCCAAAATCCGCCGTTAATGGAAGATGCAAAATATATGCAGTCGCAGCATGCCGACAATATTAGATATTATTCAAAATGGGTTAATAAATACGAATTCGACGGAAAATTAGAAAAATCCTCGCTTATCAAACTTATCAAACAGCTCAAAACCGATTCCAAAGGGCGGGTAAAAAAGCAACGTAGATTAGGAATTCCTCAGGCACACAGGTGGCTTGAGGAAGTAAACCATAGGGAACAAACGAACAAAAATTCAAAAGCAATGTTTTTAGATAAGGAGGACAATAACTTAGTAATAGCATCAGCACCTCCACCTCCCTTACCAGAATATGAAGCAAGTGAACAGGTTAGTCCACCCCCACGATATCCTGTAGTCACTGAAGATAGAGATATTATGAAACTAAAACTGACTAAAATTAGAGATCCCATCAGGACCAGGTCCCGAACAAAGGCAGGTAATTCAGAAGAAGGCATCGAGTTATGGCAAATGGTTAAGAATTCACGATCTATAAGTGAAGAAGAAGAAATATGCTCACTTATAGAAGTACCAAATCCTCAGGCAGGTCAAGACAATCAGGACCCAACTATCTTAGTGTATAGACCTTGGACTCCGGAAGATATCCGGAAAGCCACTGAGGGAATTCCCCATCCAAAGGTTAATTTTAGAAAATTCTCAGAAGATTTACAAGGAATGAGGCTGAGTTATAACTTAAACGGAGAAGAGATAGAAAAGGTAGTTAGACAAATTGTAGGGCCAGATTGGTACATGATTAGTGGGAACTGGAATCCCTGGCTGCACAAAGACCCCCTCCCACATAGCAGTGCAGAATTAGACACCAGAGTAAAAGGTCTTACAGACCGCATCTCTGAAAAATGGAAACCTAGGGCAGACTGGACTTGCATTAATCAATGCATCCAACAAGAAGGTGAAACAATTGACCGGTACTATGGCAGATTGTTAGAGTGTTTTAATAACCACTGTGGAATGCAGGTTCCTGAAGATCAAACACAAGATTCGCCATATGAACAGCAGTTAAAGAATGCATTTTTAAAGGGCAGTAGTGCACCTATAAGCAGTTTTATTACAAAACACATGGTAGACCATCGTACAAGCAGATTACAATCATTACTTGAATATGCTAGGCATGCCGAAAGACATTTTCATAGCAAAAAGAAAAAGAAAGCTCAAGTATTTTCTGTAGAAGATGGAGCAGAAGTTTAAGTGGTACAGTCCAGGAAAAAGGCCAAGAAAAACTTACAGGGAAACAAACAATCTGATCAACGATCAGAGGACTTTGAAGGGCGGAAGAAAAGGGGAGAGTGTTTTAAATGCAGTAAAAAGGGACATTTGGCAAGGGATTGCAAGAAAAACAAGAAGGCAACAACGGAAGACAAGGAGGGTGAGGACTGACTATATGGTAGTCCGGAATCTCTAGAAGGGGCTAGTGAAGAAAGGACAAATGAGAATGTGATAAAGGGAGTAGAGGAAGTGCAGGAAGTTAGTGACAATGAAGAAAATGAAATATTAGACCTAGCTCTATTAAGCTTGGAGCTTTATTTAGCAGACACGAAACCAGAAGTTACACTCTTGGTAGAAGGGAGGGAAGTCAAATTCTTGTGTGACTCAGGGGCATCACGAACCCTAATACATCCCTCCAAACTGCCAGAAAACAGTGTCACCTGATTACATACTGGTCAAAGCAGCTAATGGACAGCTGTATTGGGAGCCTCTTTCCCGTAACATTGCAATAACTGATCCAGTTTCAGGAGTGACACAAAAAAAGCAAAATTGTTGTTTCTGCAAAATGCCCAGTAAACCTCTTGGGCAGAGACCTCATGCAGCTATTTGGTATAGCAATAGTCCCAACCATGCAGGGTATGGAAGCACAGCGACAAATTGATACCTTTGCAGTGCAATCGGAGGGTGAAATGTTTTACTGGTACAGCCAGGACTTGGTTATGACTGGTCCAGGGACTGTGACCAAAGAGTTAATGAATGTAGCCATCAGCAAGTTCCCCTCCCTTGACATTGATAAGCAACACCTGTTGCACTCTACCTCTATTATTGTAACACACCAGGACCTGATAAGGAATATGAGCAAGAATTATTTAAGAATCATGCAAACAGATTGATATTGTGTAAGCAGTACTGGGACACAGAAGGGAACAGTGTAGCCAGTTGTTCATTGTCCCAGGAGTTCTTTGCACTTTATAAATCTAATCGATTACCACATGTTAGCTTAAACAAAAACAGAAATATAGAATGGGAAGACCTAGGAGAAAAAGTCACAAGATGGGAGAAACAGACAGAACTAGAACTGTCAGAACAGGGAATACAAATACAGAAGTTGAACTGGATAACTCAGACCAACCCAGCTGTGCACTTGCAGTCTAGCGAGGACAGCTGATTGACACTCCTATTAAAGGAGGAAGAAAATGCCTTACGAAATAAATTGAGGCTTCACCTCAAAAAATCTAGATCCGTCAGAGCCACAAGGGCGGGAGACTTAAACCTCGACACGGCTATTAATAGGACGTGCTGGAGGGATAGATTCATCACCCAAAGACTCCCTATGCTGTGGAATAAAATCCCGGTATATGTGAGGCAGAGCACCTCGCTGGCCTTGTTCAAGAGAAATCTTGACCAATGGATGGGAGATCGCAGATATACCCCAGGGATTACCTCAGTGTCACTGCTCAACAGAGGCACAGCAAAATAATGGGTATAGTTCCCCATACTAAAGGGGTGGCGTAAGCCACAAAACTATGGGCTAGGCTTGTAAATGCCCTCGGGCAGATAGCCTAGTATGAACCTATGAACCTATAAACCAGAGACCCTCTGGTCAACAGGAAAATCAGATGTAGGACTCATTCGTACAGCGAGACCAGTTACTATCACGCCAAAGTCAGCATTCAGACCACAAAAAAGACAGTATCCCTTAAGAAAAGATGCAGAGGCAGGAATAAAGCCTATTATAGCAGCCTTACTTAAAGGAGGGATACTAGTAGAATCTCCCGATTCACCATGTAACACACCCTTATTTCCAGTTAAAAAGGCCAATGGAGAATGGCGTATGGTCCAAGATTTACAAGCCGTAAATGATGCGGTAATACCAAGGGCACCCACGGTGCCAGACCCACACACCCTGTTGAATGATTTGAAACCTCAACAGAAGTATTTTTCTGTGGTAGACATTAGCAATGCGTTCTTTTCAATACTTATACACCCTGATAACCAGTATTGGTTTGCATTCACATTTCAGGGAAAAAGGTATACATATACGCGACTACTACAGGGATATTGTGAAAGTCCAACGATATTCTCACAAGAAATGGCAAGCAATTTAGCGGGATTCACCCCACCAAGAGGCAGACAGATTTTACTTTATGTTGATGACATCTTGCTGGCAGCCCCCACCCAGCAGGATTGTAGAGAAGATACCGTAGCACTCCTACAATTTTTAGCCGCTGAAGGACATAAGGTAAATAAAAGTAATCTGCAGCTTTGGAAAAAAGTCAAATACCTAGGATATGTAATATCCAAGGAAGGTAGAACATTAGATGAGGACAGAAAAATAGCAATTTTGCAAGCACCAAAACCCACTACCAAGAAGGAAATGATGTCCTTCCTGGGTACAACTAATTTTTGCCGAAGCTGGATTCCAAACTATGCCTTGGAATCTGCACCTCTGACTGATCTTATATGTAAGAAGCCTATGGCCACGCAGGGTTTGTTACAATGGACACCAGAGGCAGAATCTGCTTTCTGCAAACTAAAGCAGTTAATAGCGTCCTCATTAGTTCTGGGATTGCAAAACTACCATAAACGTTTTTTCCAAACTGTAGATTGTAAGCAGGGTTACATGACATCAGTATTAACACAACAGCATGGGGATAAGCAATGCCCCATTGCTTACTATTCATCACAGCTAGACCCAGTGGCACGATCTTTACTTCACTGTGTACAAGCAGTAGTTGCAGCTGCAATGGCAGTACAGGCTTCAGCCTCAGTAGTTTTGTTCCACCCTCTCACTTTGAGAGTACCTCATGCAGTCACGATTATTTTACTACAAGAAAAGGTGGCATATCTTTCCCCTGCTAGGCATCTTTCCTGTATGACTATATTGTTGAGCCAACCTCATATGACAATTGAGCGCTGCACAACTTTAAACCCTTCTACTCTGCTCCCGACCCCTGCAGACGGCACACCACACTGCTGCCTGCAGGTAATTGAGCAAAAGACACTACGTAGAAAAGATCTCATGGATGTCCCCTTGGATTATGCCGAGGTGACATACTACGTGGATGGCTCGTGCAGAAGGGGTCCTGCAGGACAGAACCTAGTAGGATATACAGTAGTTTCTGATACTGGGATTATAGAAGCAAAACCTTTACCACACAACTTATCTGCACAGGCAGCAGAATTGATTGCCTGACACGGGCATGTACCTTAGCAAAGGGTAAATGTGTAAACATTTTTACTGATAGCCAGTACACTTTTTCTACTGTACATGTTTTTGCACAACAGTGGAAAAAACGGGGAATGATAACACCTACTGGCAAACCTATAAATCATGCACAGTTTATTTTAGATATTTTAGAATCTATTCAGTTACCTCAGAAAGTAGCCATTTGTAAATGCACAGCTCACACCAAGCAACAAGATAGAATTTCAAAAGGTAATGCGAGAGCTGATACAGCTGCAAAACAAGCAGCCACAGAATTATTTCTTTTAAATGAGGAATTACAACCCTCTGAGATTTTAGATTTAGATATGTTAAAAACAATGCAGACACTCACTACGCAAGCTGAAAAACAACGATGGATAAAACGAGGAGCAATCCTCAAAAAGGGGCTGTACATCTCTAGAGAAGGAAAACTGATACTACCCTCTAATTTGTTTAGATATGCAGCTTTGTTGAGCCATGGGCAGTGCCATGTCTCAACAGGGGGGATGGTACAGCTGGTGAACCAGGTGTTCACAACGTATAGATTTACAAACTAGTCTAAAAAATTTTGTTTGATGTGTTAGATTTGTAACAAATATCATGCACAGGGGGCGATAAAGCCCAAGAAAGGGAGTTTTCCTACACCACCATATCCGTTTCACACTATCTGTATGGATTTCATAGAATTGAACAAATGTGAAAATAAGAAGTATTGTCTTGTCATTGTAGATATGTTTTCCAGATGGGTGGAAGCCAACAAGACCTGGGAAAACTTAATTTATGATACATCAGATGTCACATCACAAGATAAAGTAGCATTGCACTTGTCTGTTCGACAGAAGGGAACTGTGTTTTTACAAGAATGATACAGTTCAGATGGGTTGGAGCAATTGCAGTGTGACTATTCCCTATAGATGCTACACTAAACCTGATAACATTGGATCCTATTGCAACACAAGCTATGATTCATTTGTTGAACTGATGCATAGGACAATTGGTGAAGTAAAACATAATGCTGACCTCTATAGACAGCTGTCTATAATCGACAAAAAAATGTTTCATGCAGAGCCAGGGCATAGTAAAGTTACCACCAAAGTAGAAGATTGTTACTTTGTATGTGGTAGGAAAGCATATAAATGGTTACCTGAGAATTGGTCCGGCAGTTGTTTTTTGGGGTACCTGGTTCCGGCCATATGACACACAGCAGTTTTACCTCAAGGGAAAATTCGGAATGTTCGAGAAATCAAGAAGCCTGTCAATCCAGTGGGGCAAATCAATGCGTGCTGGAAAAACCATCATGCTGTGGGCTTAGGGAAAAATGGACGGTCACATATGGACGTGAGTGATACTGTTATATCGTGGGCAGGTGTACTGCCAGCATATGGAGCAACGAAATCAATCTGGGAACTGAGAAAATTGTCTAAGCTTCTTGAAATGATGAGCAATGCAACCTTTTCTGCCCTAGAACTGGTGACTGATGAACTGACTGCCATGAGAGCAGTGGTGCTTCAAAATCGCATGGCTCTTGACTTCACCCTAGCGGCAAGAGGAGGTACATGTGCTTTAATACAGGAGGAGTGCTGTTCGTATATTCCTGACCACAAAGACGAGATAGATGACAATCTTGAGGTAATTCAGCAGGTGTCAGCCATGACCAAACCAGGACCAAATCCATTGACGGACTTTTTCCAGAAATTGTTTGGGGGGTGGCGCAGTATCCTGATGAACATTCTGATTACCATCTGTGTAGGAATAATCCTACTGGTGGTATGTGTGTGTTGCTGCATCCCCTGCATAAAAAGACTGATTAAAGACTTTATAGACATTTCAGTTTCAGAAACCTTATACCAAGGTGCTGAACTTGAAGAATTGCTGAAAAACTGAAAATGCTTTCATAAGTTTAAACTGAATGACTCTCTTAACTGCAAATCCTGAGTAGGAAGAGGTTAGGGGAAGAAAAAACTGTTTATGCTTATCTTGAAAGTAGAATAAAAGTATTAAAAGGGAGGAAATGTTAGAAAAATATATAATAGTAATATGCATGCTTAGTGCATTTGAGGTTTAAAAGGGTTAATACATTTATTCTGTTCACACTGCATGAATCTGCACAGCTATTAGAAACTTAACAAGAGGCATTTCATTTCTGCTAATGTCATGAAACCTAACAAAGAGAGATTAATTTCTGCTTATGCCATGAGAAAGTATGCAGCTGCTAGAAGCTTTGATAAAAAAAAACAATAGATGCTTGAAAGTTTAAACCATAGTCAGCATTACTTGTACTAAAGCTAGAAATGTACCTTGAATCTAGGCAAAATGTAACACATGTATTAGAACTGCACAATTGAAAAATTGAAAAGTTAAGGTGGGCTAAAATAAGCCCAAGTTGTTTTTCTCAAAATGTTTTGCAAGCTAGCAAATAATCTAACCTAGTCAGCAATAAGTCTAGTAACATTTTCTGTAGAACAATACAGAAAGCTGTGTCTAACTACGTCAGCAATAGAATAGTAACATTTTCTGTGTGACATGAAGAGAACTGTATAAGAATAACATACTGATCACCAAAGAGCTAGACAAACCTTGTGCCTACATGCTTTGTCTCCTTGCTGCAAGTAATAAAGGGTGCCTTTCTTGAACCTAATGTGATTTGTCTTTGAAGTTTTTTTCCTTCGACACACACTCCTACTGATAATTGCTGCACTGTCTCTTGCTGATGGTATCTTACCTATCATGATACTCTTGTCTTTTTTTGTTAGCTTTAAACGCTGCCATAGTTATTGCTCTTCTTAGTTTATTAAGAATTTTTACTTTTTACTGATATTGACAGATGGATTACACATAGGAACCAATTTGATTCTCTTTGGCTTTGCTCTACCCTACCCCATTCAACTCACCCTTTGCTGCACTTCACTTCCTATATACTGGCCTTACCCATCCCAACTCAAATTCTAACCTATCACCAGGACCCCTCACTCCTGCTACCTTAAGCAATTTAAAACCAAACTTCAGACCAACTATGCACGTACTGTATCCCCTCCACCTCAGAAACATAACATCTGCTCGGCATACCGTTCCACATACTTCACTTAAATTCTGCAGCTTATTATCTCTGATTTCAGGTATCATTGATATCCCTCCATTTCCTTTTGCTTTACTGCACAATTAGATCTACTTCCAATATAATAGTTCTATCTTTTGTTTAAGCTAGTAAAATCAACTTCACGCTGCAAGCAGTATAATCTTATTTACTTAAAATTTATCAAGGAAATAATTTAACTCAACTTCTTTTTTTAATGCAATTGTATTTCTCTTCTTTATATTTTGATAAGCCTCTCCTACCATAAGCACCTAGCATGACATTTATAGAAAACTTCATAGTTTTTTCTGTAATTAAGGATGGTATTTGCTTCACTTCTTTTATATAGTATATATCTCCAACAGCTCACACTTTCTACATATCATTGCCTGCTCTTGTCATGTTTTTACACATCCATTCATCCTCAACCCCTTTTCCCATTTTTGCACATGAGGTTTAGGGTGTCACTTCAACAATGACAATCATCCAGAGCCAAGGTGGGTGCTGGGTGCCTAGCCCTGCTGCAATACTTCATCCGTACAACACACACACACACCTAGGGCCAAGTTAGTGCGTTCAGTCCATCTGCTACATGTCTTTGGAATGTGGGAAGAAACTGGAGCATCTGGAGGAAACCCGTGTGAACACAGGGAGGACATGCAGACTATGCACAGAAGACACCCCAGCCAAGAATCAAACCAGAGAACCAAACACCTTTATTAAATTATCAACTGAGACATAGGCACACATACATTAATAGCAAAAAAAGAAAACAAACCATATTAACATTTTTTCCATTGACACGCATTATACATCACATGCTTTCTTTCTTTCACTGTCATCAGTCCAGCATTACATAAGTTGCTGAATTCCTGTCTTCCCTTAAAACTCCCTACTCCTCCTCCTGATCAATTTTTTGCATGCATTCTTCCCACAAATTTAATTTATTTCAATGTAATTTTGATCCTTTCCATTTCTAGAGATCCATATTTATTTTTCTGTCTGTTTTCCAGTATTCAATACTTCAAATACAGTTTGGCTACGACTTTGATATCCACTTTCTAGTGATTGCTTTTTTGGCAGCCAACAAAGTTAAACTTAATAACTGTCTAGGCAATTCAGATCATTTCCTTGTTTATAGCTATTTGCTCCACCAATACGTCTGACAGAATACTCTCCAACATTTATCTACCCACAGAAAATTCTTTCAAGTTTGCTTGCGATATATAATACCTATGCAAACAATTTACAAGGAAAAATTCTAAGCCTCCTAGATTTTGTTGCACACTTGGAAGCTGTACACATATTTCCTTTCTCCCATTGTAAATTACTTCTTGAGTCTCTCAGTCTTTTCTAACCTCCTCTGATTCTAATAACTAAAAATCTGATATTTGAGTCTTTTACTGAAAAAATGTACTTTGTTTGACCCAAGATATGCAGATAGGTCATTTATAACATTGTGCCTTTTTATATGTGAAGCAGATAGCTGACTTGCTGCATCTTATTTTACTTGTTAATTTAATAGATAAGGTATTGGATATTGTGCACAGGTTTAGTAATTTTGATAGCTGCAAAATTAAATACGCTGCATGTGGAACAGCAGCCTGCTTGTGATCCAAAGTACAGATTAATGTTTTGATAACTGTAAAAGTAAATACTTTGCATGTGGAACAGCGGCCTGCATGTGATCCAAAGTACAGTTTAAATACTAGCAATATTATGTGTTGTAAGTAATTTAGTTCACAGTAGAAGCAAAGCCAGCACATATTTACACTGGTTTCAGCCCCATATTAAGCAAACAAAGCATCTATAGTGCTCATAGCTTCACGAAGCTGTAGTATACCGTAAATACTGTAGTTAAAGTGAAAGCTCGAATGTTTGTTTGCTCGGTGGTTAGTTTTGTGTGCTTGTAAGGATTTTATTTTTACTATATTTCTATTTTTAGGCAGTCCTCCTCAAAATACCTTAACTAAATGGGTTGTCCTACCTGAAGGATGCTACCCTGCAGAAACTGTGCCTACAAATTTTCTGAAGTCAGACCACAACAAATTGATAAAGTTAGTTTACCCCATTGTACTCTACAACACTATTTTCTAAGCTTATAAAACCCTGAATATTATACTAATATATTGATTCCCACCTTAAAACCCTGAAAATTATACTCTAAAACTTATAATCTAAACCTAGCAAGTACCCTAAAAAGCTTAAAACACAGTGTATAACACAGCTATGAAACCAAGTCTCTAAATACCTACTTACGGTTCCAGGAATCCTTAGAAAACACTTGCAGTCAGTGTTAGCCCCCTCCGTTCCCCTCCCTGCCCCCTAATTCCCACCAGCCCCCAGTACCACAAAATTTATAGTTAAATAGCCACACCCCCTGCTATAAGAACCTATCAGCATCCACCTAACATACTTTCTCCACCTCCAGTCTATTACTTCTAAATCTGTCATCCTAGCGTATGGTGTTGGACCACCCAAACAATACAGACCTTTAACTACCACACTCCTCCACTCATGCTGTACTCCTCCTTACTGTCCATTTTATCTACTTACCTTGTATGAAAACCAGTATCTCACTGGATATCAGTACCCAATAGGCCATACTCTCACCCCAGCTGTAAGCCCTTCCACCTTTCACCAATCTTACAGTACAGTGTCCAGCCCTGCACCTTGCTCTTGCTATCAACTTGCCAATCCCAGAAACATTAGTTCTAAATGAAAACATTATTATATACTCATAAATAAACGCTTGAAGCTCATCACTAGGTTTAAACCTAACCTAACACTTGGTGGTGACATCCACCCCAACCCCGGCCCATCAACTTCAGTCAAACCTTACCCCCCCCCAATTGTAATCTAAGTTATAAACCTATGATTGATAGGCCAGCTAACTCTCTCCTGGCCTGTCACCTTGACATTAGAAGTATTAACAACAAGATGCATGAACTCCATGCACTCCTAGCTATCCACTCCCCTGAGATTCTCTGTTTATCTGAAACCTGGTTAAAACCTAGCATTACAGACAATGAAGTGGTACCACCTAGGTGTAACATATACAGGCTGGATCATGCTTCCAGGAAAGGGGGTGGGGTAGCTGTTGTATATAAATCTGCATTGAACATCACCATTGAAGCTATACAAGCACCTCAAATTAACAACTCCGAGATTCTTGCCACCAAACAACAAATTAATAAAAATAAATGTATTTATATCACCTGTATGTACATTCCCCGAGGTAATAATATAGCTACATTTGAAGATACCATTCACTGGCTAACATGTCACTACCCCCAAGAAACCATACTACTCTGAGACCTCAACATTGACTGGAATACCTGTTCCTCAGACTCCCCAACCACCCATGTCAACCTGCACGCATTCTCCCAAGTCATCATAACCCCTACCAGGATAGGTGAACCAAACCAAAAAGAAAGCATATCTGATTGGGTACTTATAGTCATCCCCAACTGTACACCTCTGGGAACCCTCCCTGATGACCTAAGCAATCACCTTCTCACCTATATTATTGAGCACAAAGCCATCAACCACCAACAACCCTTACTTAGAATGGTAAGAAACAAAAAAAATACTTTAACCCCACCAAATTCCAACAAAAGCTAAACTCTTGTAAATGGTCAATTTTAAGATGCCTCCCCTTAGATGAAGCAGTCACATACTTTTAACAACAAATTCTTAGAAATCCTTGATTCTCATGCACCCATTCTTTCATCAAGAACCAAGACAAAAACTGCACCATGGCTTTCCAAAGAGTCTAAACAAAAAATCATCCTCAGAAATAAGACATGGGCATTATGGCAAACTACTAAAGACCCCCAAGATCACATAACATATAGGCAAATGAGGAACATCACTAAAAAATCCATTCTACTAGACAAAAATTACTATAATCTACAGGAAAAAAATCATAGCAGGCCTCAGAAATTCTAGGCAGGTATAAATTATTACATCCTGGACAAACTTCCACCCCAATCCCCATTGATAAACCTTCCGAGGACATCTCTGACAGTTTTAACCGTTTCTTTATTGAGACCATTCAAGCCCTAGCGAGCCAGCTACCTCCCAGCTCCCCCTGTCATGAAATCAACACCCCCAGAGACAAACTCACATTTAGATTCCAACCAGTTGCCACCTCCCTTATCTGTACCTTGATTTAAAAAAAAATGAAACCAATTTCACTCTCCGCTGATCAACTCCCTGCTGAGTATCTACAAAAAGTAGCCAATGCCATTGCTTACCCCATCTCGATACTAATCAGTCGAACAATAGCAGAAGCCAAAACCCCTTTTGTTTGGAAAATATCCTATGTAATCCCACTTCACAAAGGAGGTAGCTCTACTGAGTTATCCAATTGTAGGCCAATAGCAATACTATCCCCACTTGCAAAAATTATGGAAAAAAGTATCCATAGACAATTGATGCATCACCTAACTCAGAATAACCTCATGGCAGACTCTCAGCACGGCTTCCAACTGCACCACAGTACCACTTCAGCCCTTCTAGCCATCTCCAATACCATAAACCATAACCGCAATAACAATAACATGTCATCGGCCCTCTTCTTGGATCTCTCCAAGGCATTTGATATGGTGGATCACCAATTACTAATCCATACCCTGAAAACTTTCGGCCTAGATATTAGTCATCCAATGGTTCCAAACCTATCTGAAAGATAGACAGCAGGCTGTCCTTTGGCAAAACAAACTTTCTAAACTCCTACCCAACACACTAGGTGTACCCTAGGGATCCATACTAGGGCCCCTTCTTTTCTCCATCTTCATTAACGACCTCTATTCTGCTATCCCTACAGTCAGCTGTGTCCAATATGCTGACGACTCCACCCTGATTTGCTCGGCCACTTCTACAAATGAACTGTGGTCAGCTCCACAAACCCCCTTTAACGCTATTGAAAACTGGCTTTCTGGTTGTCATCTGATCCTGAATCCCAAAAAAAAAAAAAAAAACTGTTGCTATTCTCACCAACACACAGGTCTACTGCATTCACTTTTACCATTAAATCTAATAATGACACATTAATTTCCCCAGACTCCTCTACAAAACTGTTAGGTGTTTTAATCGATAATAATCTCAAATTCGACCTACATGTTAATCTATAAAGACCATCAGTAAAAAACTAGGCTCACTTTACAGGATAAAAGCCTTCTTAACCCCTCCTGCTAGATTTGCCATAGCTCCCTCTCACCTACTTTCAACTCTTCTGTATGCATCCTCGATACTCTCCAATCTAAACAACTCTCTCTCTGCTATAACTATATTGCCAGAATTCTCACTGGCCTGCCCTGTAGGACTCACCATTGTGTTAACCTAAACCTGCTTGGGGTGGCTAGAATTACCCAGCTTGATCTAGTATAACCTCATGATAACTCCCCATAAGATACTTTACAACCCAGATAATACTCCTGCTCTTAGAAATATTACCCCCTATCACAATCACTGGCCACTTCGATCTTCTAATAAATTACTAGTCCAGACTATCAAAACTAATAACTCTGCCGGTGACTCTCTCCTTGCAAACTCTGTAAGCAGATCCTGGAACTCTCTCCCAACCGAAATTACTTTGCCCAACTCCCTTAGCCAGTTCAAGACTAGACTTAACATTTCTCACTAAACTGGCTATGTCAGTGTAGCGAACCTGACTAACTCTCCTTGATATTGAGACTAAAATAGTTATTTTAATTTGCCTGTGGCACTATCCTGAGCTTTACCTTGTTTAATGTGTTTTGGCATGTAACCACTGTAAACATTGTATCTATAACTAACTGTATGTGTTAATAACAGTATTCTTAGCTGACTTGAATTACTTAATGAAGACCGACTCTCTGATTTCCATTAACCCTGAAACTACTATTATTTGCCTAGGTATGTAACCTCTGTAGAAATTGTAATCATAAACTTAACTGCTTGCTTAGATATGTTAACTACTTTATGTACTGTATTTTAATCTAATTTGGTGACTTTGGAGCTTTTCTCCCCAGGCCCACGCTGAAAATGGATATGTATCCAGTCGGACTATCCTGGTCAACAAATGTAAAATAAAAATAAAATAACTAATGTGCAGTATTTTTATATCCTAATAATTATCCCTTTTTAACAGTAGCTTTTGTTCTAGATTTGAATAAAAACTCCTACCAGAGCAGATCTTTCATTTAGGACTCCCCTATCCCTTTCTCTTTGCCTGTAATTTCATATCAGTCCCCGGTAGAGAAGGCAGTCTCTGTTCTGTAGTCAAAACTTATTCTTGGCCTCATCCCACTCTGTTATGTTTCGCTGTCTAAATATTTGATCCCAATATCTTTGTTCCATTGCCAGTTTTCTCCAGTAAATTCCAATCCGTCTTGCCTGTTCTCTGTATGTACCCTACTTACTGTGATCCCTATTGTCAATGTCTCTTTTCTCCATTCCCTTATTGACTTAGTTTTTTTGAATATTTTCTGCAACTTTATGAATATAATTTGTATGGTTATTTTCCTTAAGGATTTGCATCCAACATCTCACTTTCATTTCTTGAACTTCCTCACACTGCTTCATCATCATCCTTTTCCACTACGATTTATAACCATTTACTTGTGTTATGTATTTTAGCCTTAACTGTGTAGCTCTGAAATATCCCTTCAAATCAGTTAATCTTTTACTGCCTTGTTCTATTGAGAGCATCAACTTATCCCTCTTTAACAGTTACCATCTTCCCCTCTCAGATACATTCCTTGAAGTCTTTATTAATTATTGTTCACAACTTCTTCTCTGGTTGATAAAATACACCTGACTTGTATATAAAACAAAAGGGACTAAAAACATTTTCACTGGTGTGCAGCCATCATGGAGGTGTCCTTAACTCTAACTTCTTAAGACAGAATAGTTATCCACACACTGCATTTCAGTAAACCCTTTCCTTAACTCCAACATCAGAAACATTTAGCTGTGTAAAATGCCCTTCAAGAGTGAGCATACTGTCATATTTTCTGCCTTTTTCCCCCCATTACACAGGTCTCATACTTGTCCTAAACTACAACACTTTTTGATGCCCAAGAAGTTTCACTATAGCCATCTTTTATCTCATAGACGTGTCAGTATGGTAAACCACAGTACACATCCACATCCAATCTTTTCAAGGCAGATCTACTTACACTCTGTCAAACTGCTCAGTAAACCAAGCTACTCTAATCAATATTTACCATTGGAAAGCTGTTATCCTTCCTTATAGCATTCTGTCGTATTCAAACTGGTGATACTGAGCTTAAAGGAGAACCGCGACCTACAGGCTCAAACATTTTTCTCATCATGTTTTGATGTTTCCTTCATTTTAATATGTGACTGTGACCATGTACAGTTTTTTAAATATTTTTATATGTAATTTCAGTGTCTGACCACATGGGGTGTAGCATCTTGAAATGATTTTGATTCTCTCTTCTTCCTGTATACATCCCAGAATGCAGTGTTTGTCTTTTAATAATTACATCACATAAGCAGCTTTGTTCCCAAGCTGCTGTGACAGCATTGATTTTTCAGGCATACACTTCCTTCTTTCAGGCAGTGTATTTCAACTGTTTATTTCATGTTGTTGAAAGAATTCTTAAAACACAAACAGTAATAATGCCACAAAACACATTTCAGACAGTTTTACACTGTGTATTCTTTTTTGAGTTTCTAATCTTCATTCTTTAGTGGTGCCTGAATGTACTTCTGTAGCTCACCCCCCCTCCCCCTTCACACTTCATCTGTCCAGCTCTAAGCGTTCTAAAGGTAATTTGAGCTGTTATGCACTGTTTTCTTGTTCTAGTCTTTCTTTATTGACAGTGTGGCAGTTATGTCTGCTTCACTATTGCCTTCCTCCTGTTTTGAAATTGTAATCCATGCTCCTTAGTTAATGGAAATGCACTGCTTGATAAACTGTGTGACTCTTAATCCTAGGGTTTCCTGTTAAATGGGGAATCCTATTCAAAACTTTATATAATCTCCTATAATTTTTCAGTCAGACTTGCAGCAATTCCAAACTTGCAAGAAATGATACTTCATAGGTAGGTACTAGGCTATTGACCCTAGGGTCTATATAAGCCTAGCCAAAAAGGTACCCTAGCTTTTGTCACCCAGGAAATGTACTGCCCTTATTTTCTCCCCATTATTAACCCAGTGAGTATGTCAATTTATTTTCAACATAGCAAAGTTGCTGTATCTGTAAAGAAAGTGATTAAGTGCTCTTCATAAATTTCTGCATACAGTAATATAGTACCCGACAGCTATTAACTGACTGTGTATTGCTATTATTGAATAATGTATGGTAGGTGTGACTTCTACATTCTATCCATATGATGATAGTACAACAGAATTGTTTGCCCTTAGGTCACAATTCTGTGTAATTATAGAGTTCTACATGTCTGCTTACAGATTAAGGTTGAACTGTCAATAACAATTGATATTGTTGTGTCTCCTGAGATACCAAGTTAAAATTCTTTTATTTTGCTTTTGACTGTACACAGTGGACAATTGCTGCTCAAAGTGCACCAAAGCAAAGCTTGTATTACCTACAGTACTGAGATTTTGTAGTAGTGCTTGCATACATATATAACATGTGGTGTTTGTCATCTAGTTTTGGAGTGTGTCTTGTAAAGGCTCCAGGGCCATTAGCTTAGTACACACCTATGAACCAATGAACCTATAAGTGTGTGTGTATGTATGTATATGCATGTGTGTATATATATATATATATATATATGTATATATATATATATATATATATATATATATAGTAGATGTCTTAAATTTACCTAGTGATGTGAGCATCCTTCCAGAGGGCCTTACCCCAAGTAATGACAGTTGGCAGAAGCATGGCTTCAAAAAGTAATGACCATAAATGCATCATTATCCCCTTTGGAGAAAATGTCATCCCCACTAATTATCACCCACAAATTATACCCATTAATTAAAACAACGTACTAAGCATGCAATCAGTCATTGAGAGGCTTGGGCACACAGGTTCATAGCAACCTGACTTTTAACCACCTAGTTGTGTAAGTTGTTTGGAATGCTATCTACAAGGCCCACGTCATAAATAAGGCTATTTAGTCTAGGAACAAGTAGGTCATAGCATCTCTGTAATCCTTCTTTATCAGACACATTATCGAGTACAATGCCCCCTTCTGCATGTAGCACTTGGAGACACCACAGAGGTTCCTGACCAGGAAAATCCAGGGTCTCAAAAAATATGCTATACTATTAGGCTAAAAGCCCTGTCCCTCTACTCAGTGTCATACAGATTGCTTTGCAGTGACGTGTGTGTGTGTATGTATATGTATATATATATATATATATATATATATATATACATACATACATACATACATACACACACACACACACACACACACACACACATACAAGGCCATTTCATACACAGCCTAGATGGAGTCCCTGCATATCAGTAAGGCAAACTCCCATTGGCGCAACCCCCACGCAAGCCCTTAACATGGTCTGTGACATTAACAGAACTTGTTGGTGGGATAGATTTGTGTCCCAATGACTCCCCCATCTGTGAAATAGACTCCCTCTCTGTGTCATGCAGAGTACCTCTCTAGTCCTTTTTAAGGAGGAGAATGGACGACTGGATGGGAAACAGAAAATATACCCCTGGGATTGCACCTGTGTCACTGTTGTTTAGGGGAAACCCCGGTGCTGACTTTGAGGGAACATGGGCAAAATTCTTGGCTAGGCTTATAAGGGGCTTTGAGCCAGCAGCCTAGTATCATCCAGTGAATTAATAAGGGAACCACTACCCCTTATTACATTCTGTGTAATTTGTGTGGTGTATGGAAATATTTCTGTAACTATTTATAGGTCAACCTGTCACTGGCAATTTCCTATGCTTTGGCCTTAGGACTCTGTGACATATAAGTGACCCTATGATGCACATGTACTATTGTCCAGTTATGGATGCCCACTACACTAATATTCTGATTCAGTCCTTTCCACCACATCACAGAAGGATCTGCCATGGTATTGGCAGTGGTGAGGCAGGAGATAGTTTTCTGCACCAGCCACTGCATCTACCACTCAGTACCCAGCAAACCAGAAGCCTGCTTCTTTTGAGAGTAACGAAGATCAGGTTGTGAATGGTGACCTGAAGGGCTTGCTGGTGGTGTCTGTGACCACCGATCTGGAGGGATGGGTGAGGGCTTCTCATTCCAGAGTGTGTCAGCTGGTGTAAATGTGGCTGCTGTTCAAGAATGAAGGTGGACCGATACTGTATGCCAGCACTAGCACCTTGGAGCTCCACCTTGTGCAGCTGATAGAGCTGTAATACCAGCTGTCCACTGGGCCACCAGAGGTGGCATCCAGCCATGAAGTCAGACACAGAGATGACTGACTTCTGGGTGGGCTGCCTTCTGGATTGGTCTATCAAGCCCTCTTCATCTCCTCCTATCTTCCACCATTGTATTCTCCATCCTTTTGGGGAAGTTTCCATCCTGTATTTATAGTCCAATCTTCCATCATCAGTTGTCTGCCTTCTGTCAGTCTGTCTCACTCCACTGTTGCCCTCCTACACGTCATTACCACCCATCAGTTTTGTCTGTGTTATAAGTCTGCCCCTACAGAAAAAGGCAATTATACTCACAAAATGTAATTATACCCATGTCTCCAACACACAAATCATTTGTGTTCCTCTGTTTTCTCTTCCCCACTTCTGATGCTCCTATATCATCATTTATATGATAAAATTACTTGGCACTTCATTGTAAAGTGCCCTGGATTTGGCTGCCAGTTATAACTGTCTTGCAGATAAAAAGCACTAGGATATGCATGAACAAGCATAATGCCAAGCACATCACCTGCCTGATGTTTTTATTTTGGTCACATTACCTCTCAGTGTAGTCATTCCAGCAGGTTTGTTACCTTAGCCATAAAGGTTCATTATGAAGCAGTCTCCTGGTATGACAGGAGTACGACTGTATTTATTCATGCTTAACCCCAGTCAGGCTGCATGAAAATTAATCATGCTAACTACCACTGCAAGGTTGTGATGTACTTTTTTCTCAGTACCCTCTTTACCTCACTCATGTCACCACATCTTCACTTTATATTTGTCTCACAACCTTGTTCCTAACATCAGACTTTAAACTGCAAGACATCCTGCCCCCCAACACACACACACCCACCACAGAACTTTTTCTATTCATGGCCTTACATATCCAAAGCACTGTATGCTGTAGAAACTGACAGTATTCACATTGTTGTGTGCTGTAATTGACTTTTTGGAATGTCTATTACTGTCTGCTTTAAAATGTTTTCTGCAATGTCTCTTATTAATACCACACCTAATACACCTTTCACATTCCCACCGCAGAATGTGCAAACCCCCCTATCCACCCCAAAAAGCAACACTTATAAAAAACACAGACTCTCACTGCACTCTGCAAAGAGCTCTCCTCCTGCATTCCCTACCCAAACACAAACAGCCTCATCTTAGCCAGATGTACACATCTCATATTATGGTCAAACTATCACCATTAATATTCCTTCAATTCCCTAAAAATTTCTTGGCATCTGTTGCAATAACTGTCATACTAACTTAAAATAAATCATATATGTAAATTTAACTTATTTTTTCCTAATTGTATAACGTTTGACAAATTGTAAATACTATGGAATTTCTTAAACTGGAAATACAAACTTAAATATAGCATAATCTCACTGTTTATTGTACTAAATCATCCCTGCAAGCTATACAAACATTAATACCCTGTGCAAGTATGTATTGCAATTGCTACATTTCGGTGTGGATCCACCACTGAAAGGGTCAGTTAGTTTATCCCCATCAACAAATGCAAAACAAAAAAAGAATCCATTGGCATTACACAAGGTTGAGAGGTATAACTGCAATTTCCACACTGCTTTTATTTTGTAAGCTGTGTTGTCTTCACCAATTACAAGATCATTATACAAATGATCTTGTTTTCTGCATAGCCTTTGCTACCACTTAAAAATTACAACTGATTTTAAGCGCACAATTCACAATGGAATGTCTTGACATAGAATAACACTAAAGCGCTATGGAAGGCAATGATACATGCCAAAGCAGGGCATGTACAACCTGGTGATGGCTGCAACGACCTGTATATCACTCTCTCACACACAGGCATTTCCTCATTCTTAACTGCATTCACACAGCACTGTCACTTTCCTGATCTCACACACAGGCCCTTCCTCATTCATACCTGCATTCACACATCACTGTCACTCTCCCAGTCTCACACACAGGCACTCTCTCTCTCTCTCACACACGCGCACACACACACTGTACTGAAATGCTGCTACAGAAAGGCACTTGTATTCACTGCTTTTTTTTTCTGTTGTGCTCTTCACATATCAGTTTATTGTGTGTATTGATGAGGGGGTGTGGATTTGGTTGGACATGACTGGCACAAGACTTGATGGCAACCGGTACAAAAAAAAAATGTCAATATCAGCATAGCTTAGATCGATTATATATATAAAAAAAAAAAAAAAAAAAAAGCATTTGACAGTATTCCACACTCATGGATTACAGAAGGATTAAAATTATAGAAGATTCACTAAAGATTTATACCACTTGTGTACTTGACAATTTTACTGTGCCTTCATGAAATGGGTTGGGGGGAGTTTGGCAGGACTTGCTACCATGCATCCTGTGCTGTACTTCACTAATGTAATGTGGTAGTTGAAAAAAAAAAAAAAATATATATATATATATATATATATATATAAAATTAATTTTGTAAAATCTATCTTAAAAAGGTGCAGTTGCTGACCAGAACTTTAACAACTGCTTCTGTGAGCTTTGTACATGTTTATACTCACAGGATGATTACGGGCAGGTCCCGCCAAAACCAAAAAAAAAAAAAAATACATAACGCATATATAATATACACACACACGCACGTATTGCCTGCCTTTCCATAAGCAACAGGCATTACAACTTCTGAAATTGGCGCAAACTACAAACTGCATAATAAATTTCTTGCTTTACATTGCTTACTTTTCAAAGGGACTGAGACCTTTCCCGACCCTCCAACCTTCCTAAAAATACATTCTTTATAAATAAAGACAGTACCATGCTTAGCATTTCAAGACCACAAAATCATTTTACTGCTGCTTATATGGTAATACCTGCTTGCAAAACTGCCGTAACAAGAGTCCCTGTAGTGGAAATAAATGAAATAAAAGACGTGCTTACCTTTATTACAGCAACAAGTAAAGAACTGTCTCTCAATATACACTGCAGCTAATACTAACACCTGAACTCAATTACTGGTTATAAAACACATGCAGACGAAGGAGGACTAATTTCTCAGAATGGGCGTATCTATGCATTTTGTCGGTATCATGCAAATCTTATGTCGTCAGTTTTGGGGGAGGGAACATTAAGAAAAATACAGCTACTTTACTGCAGTTTTGACGTCGGCGGTCTGGAGACTACAGCAACCTTTTTATCAGTGCGAGATTTGCTTTGGAAAATTTAAACAGTACAGTAAGGATCTTTACGTATAAAACAGATTGAATGACAGCTTTAAAATGCTGCATAACTGATTCATTTTAATAGCACCAGAAAACAGGAATGAAAAGTGCAGAAATGTTGAGCATTTCTGCACTGATTCACGTTGTTCTCCTTTAACTCAGACCCCCACTCTTAGAACAGCACATTTTGTAGATGATATAAACATCTTGCCATTGCCTACATGAATGCCTTTAGTCTCAATAACAAGTGGGCCAGCTTGCAAACATGCATCATTCTGCCCAAGCCAAATCTAACTGGAGTCACAGAAACCTGAATAAAGATCAAATCAAGTGTACCTAATGCAGTAAAAAAAGATTACATAATTTTCAGTGAAAAAGATTTTCGTCTATGACAGGTAAGAGGGGTCATGCTGAAAAAGAACTATGATATCCTGCACCCTAAGCTTAATGTCAAGAGTAATTCCAGTTTAGGTAACATCCCCATTTGGGTTCTAATCGAAATGTCTAGGAATTGTACAATTTACATTGCTGCCATTTACATTTCCGACCTTCATTCCTCACCTTAATAGTGTGTTCTCAGTAACATAATATGCCCCACTAAACACAGGAAATTGATCGTTATGGAGGACTTAAATATGAACTTTAAAAGGTTTTCTGAAGCCTATTATTCATTCAAGCTTTCTCACTAAATCTGACACTGCTAGTGAATAAAGGCACTAGATTAAACATACTTAAGTTAGCTCCAAAATATATATCCTCCTTACCAGTATTCTTGATAAATGATATACACCATGAATATTATACCTAATTGCATGAGTTATCACAATTCATTTCACACTAACTGGGCATTTAATGCTTCCACATTTCCTTCACAAATATTTACCATAAGAAGTTTCTCGATACTAGCTCGTGATGTCCTGCTGAATTAACTTAGCCACATTGATTGGAGCACATTTTTCCAGTGCACCAACCCAGCTATCACCCTATCCACATTCAAGATAGGCAATATCCTCTTAAAAAATGATGTCAAAGAGGTCTGTCTTCCACCTGGTTCAACAAAGAGCTGAACAAAACTCAGAGACCTTGCCTGGGGAAAATGGAAAGTTGATTCATCTGATAACCTTTAAGCACAGCAAGTTCCTCTGTCTAGGGCAACAAGTTAGAATAAATACAAAGTCTGTCAAAGCTTAATTCCTACAATAGCAACAGCTAAATAACTTTGCTTGGCCTAAACAATTTTGGCATTGTTTCAAATCCCATCTATAACAAAAGCATCTTTCTCAAACTCCCCTTAACAATGATTAACAGTATCAATAGAAACCTATCAAATCCCGTCTCGCAGTGGTTTGCACTTCATTCGTATTTCACTAGTAACTTCTCCTGCATCTCTTCGCAAACAAATGTAATGCCCCTCCTCCTACTTAGAAACAGTTACCTAGAAAAGAGTGCAAGAACTGTTAGAAAAGAGCCACTACAATTCTAGACCTTACTTCCATACCGTATACTCGTATATCCTTAGAGTAGGAAAATCTGTGCTTAGTAAACTTTACATTTCTATTTAACTTATCTCTTAATACAAAAACTGTTCCTTTAAGCTTTAAACATGCACTAGTTAAACATCTCCCTAAAACACAGGGAGCAGCTATCCCTCATACTTCAGCTCCATTGCTAACATTACCCCATTTGAAAAAATACGTGAAAGAATTGTTAAACACTAGAATATCTTTCTAAATGTCCTGCACTGACTATGAAGCAACACTCACTGATAACATTTTTAACACATTTAGAAAAGTATTGATCAAGTTGAGACTACCAAGATGCATACCTCACAACCTGGAAACATCAAAAATCTGGACAAGGCCCATGAAAAATAGGTACAAATCTGTATGCTGATTAACGTCTAATTTGCATACATAATTATGTAACCCCGCCCACTCCAATGGAATTGTGGGATACTAACCTTCAAACGTAACTGAAGAACAGACAACCAAAGTATGGCACCAGAGTCCCCCTGCAACCATTCTATTGTCCTATTACCAGGCTATTTCACCCCATTTACCATCAGCACTAATGTGTGCATTCTTCTTTACTTCTGCAATAGTTTGGATTTTATTTTTACAGCATAACAATGCACAGACACTAATAGACATCTGGTAAAAGCAATACTGTCTCACAATGAAAATAGACTTGGCATTAAAACTTGTCTGCCCTTGAAACTCGCATTCATTGAAACAGCATTGAAACCCACACCACATCCAAAGAAAATGGATCTGGCCAGTGGTGAATAAAGATTATCTCTGGGCTGTTTTCAAATCATTGGCCCCTTGCACACAAAACAAGAAACATAAATGTGTTATTTTCTGATACACCTTCTTGACTTTATTAAATTATAGTCCTTATATAATACAGCACACATGTTAGAGTGCATTTTTAATTTGAACATTTTTCCAGTAGACTTTACTGTAGGCAATGAAACAAAATGCATGAACCAATAATGACAAAACTGCCCAATTCAGAACATTTCCATCGTAAAAGTCTACTTCCACACTCACACTAAATAGAATGACAGCAGTGTAAGCCATAGCCATCTTGCACAGCTTCTCACACTTATTTTCAATTTCATTTTGGGGGGAGGGGGGCAAAAGATCAAAAACCAGGCACACATTTTAAACATTGCTTGTATAATTTTGTAAAGTTGCGAGAATAAAATGCTGTTACCACCATGCATTTCACTAGTAAGTCTTGAGCCCAGGACCCTATGTACTACAGTCAGAGCAACATACCACTATGCTAAAACAGCAGCTTCCTGAAGAATAGGAAGACTGAAACTTACTGGCTATCATTTAGTGAATTCCTTTCTCACTTCTCACGACAGCTCTCAACTCTTAGCAGAAAAAAACCTGGGGGAATACAAATTCAGTTCTTCACACTATAGCTCTCAACTCTTAGCACAAAAAAACTGGGCAAAGCTCAAGTGTTGGTGGCGGTTAGGGACTTTATGCTCTTTTTACCCTGTACGCAAGGTACAGGGTTTGAGCCTGAGTATCTCTAGCCACCAGGTGTATTGACTGGGGGGCATTTACACACACACACACACACACACACACACACACACACACACACACACACACACACACACCAGTTTCTTGTGTTAAGTTTATGAGTATTTAAAAATTGCCTGTTTACTGGTGTTGTCCCACAAGAATAAGGGCTTGAGAGCTACAAACAAGTAATATTCAGTAAAGACCCTACTCTGAATAAGTTACAGTGATAAGCATACCTTTCAACTAATCAGGGACAAATCCAGAAACCTCTTGGCACAAAAAAATCTGAACAAAGCCAAAAATAAGGACATATTTTAAATATTGCTGTTATAAACTTAGAAAGTTGCTAGAATAAAAGTTCTTGTGTTACCTTGCATTTTCTGAAGGGTGTGAAGCCTGTCATTATTTAATGAATTCAGTCCTCATTGATTTGCCACAAAAATCCAGAAAAGGATAAATTTTATGTGGAACAGACCAAAAATATGAGGCAAAAATCTGGACATTCTGTGAAAATCTACAGTTGAGAGTTATTATGGGGACAATCAGTGACACTTAAAATGTTGGTACTGTTAAATTGAGACAGTGAATGTGATTTTAAAATACCTTTTCTGGAGCAAAAGTCATCTGTAACTCTTAATTACTGTCATTATTGGGTATAATTTGCCAACTGTCATAAGGGCTGTCAAAAGCGCTGAAAAATACCAACAGAGGGACCGAGTCATTTTCTTTTGTACATCCCTTGATTCACACACACACACACACACACACACACACACACACACACACACACACACACACACACACACACACACACACACACACACACCACTCCTTACCATTCTACATTGCACCCAAACAGGTGTCTTCATTCAGTTAGACCAGCTGTTTCTGCTCACATTTGAAGCAGCTAGTTGTTCCTGCCATTCCGCTGTTCCTGCTCGCATTTGAAGCAGCTAGTTTTCTTACATGATTCAACAGCCAGGCCAGCCATTCCCGCTTGCATTTTGAAGCAGCGGCCAGCCGGAAATGCGTGAGCTCCCTGAGCTCAATTCTGACAGGCTGGTAGAGGGAGCTGACATCGCGCAGGCTGGAATCCCCGAAAGAGGTGACGTCATTGCGTACGTGATGACGTCAGCTCTAACAGCAGCGGAAATTTAAAACACAAAAAGAAGAAAATCGGAAATGAAGGGGTGCCACTCGGGAATCGTGGCACCCCTTCATTTGAACCCTAAAACTAGGTAAAAACCGAGTAATTCGGCATGGTTGAGAGGTCTGCCAAGATGGCTGCCTACTTATCAGCATCATAGTTTCTTTTTCAGATGTCCCACTGTGAAAAATTAGAAGCTGAGAAATAAGAGCCAGTGATAGTGTCAGCTCTTTTTTAAATAAGCAACATCTTTATTAAATTATGTATGACATAGGCCATGTTACACATAGCGACACAATTTCAGTTGCAGACATTATACATTCCAAACTGCCGACACAACTGTAGCTGCAAACATTATACATAATTTTTAACATAGCCAATCAGTTAGTCATCCATTACATAGCTCATTCAAGTCCTGCCTTCTTTTAAACTTCATTCCCCCTCTGCATGTATTGATCCCACATTTCCCATTATTTCCTATATAATTTGCTCCTACCCTTTTCTACAAATCCCAGTTCCAATTGTTTTATCTCTGTTACTATCTTCACTACTTCTAGTAAAGTTGGTTTAGACTTTGATTTACATTTTCTAGTAATTACTTTTTTGGCAGCCATCATAAATATACTCAGCAAGGCCTTACTATGTCTAGGCACTTCCGCTTCTGTATCATAGCTCAAAAAAATAATTTCCCTAGTTACTCCACTTTGCTCAACCAGCATCTCTGACAGAGTTGTCTGCAGGGAATCTTTACGGTCTGCCAACTCACTGCACTCCCAGAAATTATGTTCCCAATTACCTCTTTCTTCCCCATCACACCTCCAGTATTTTCTGTCTACCTAAGGAAAAATTCTTTGAAATCTGTTTGGGGTATAAAAATACCTATGTAAATGCTTCCAGGCAAATATCCTAAATCTTCTAGATTTTGTTCTATATTTGGCATACATATATACCCCCATTATTTCTTTGTGACTTCCTTATCTAATCTCTCTTCCCAATCCTTCCTAGCCTCCTCTGATTGATTCTTATAGTTATCATGCAATATTTTATATGCTGTACTAATTATTCATTTCTTAATGGCATCTTTTGTTCTAGATTCGACCAAAAACTCTACCAGTGCTGGGCTTACATTTATGACCTCCCCCAACTTTCTTTTTGCCTGTAGCCTGATATCAATCATTATGTGGAAGGCACTTTATTTATTTCAGTTTGATTACCGGGGAAGTCCACTGGGCCCTAGTGTGCCTGTTTTCAGTGGAAGCCCAGGGAGAAAAGCTCCATAATACATAAAACAGTAAGGACACAAAAGTATAAAAGTCACAGTATATAGTACAGTTTACAAATATGTACATTCGGTATCACGCATTATCAACAAAGTTAATTTTGATATATCTGAAGGTTGCACTGCACAGATTCATTTGAAACATACAGTCTTACATTTCAAGTGTGGGAACATTATACGTACACTCATTTAAAGTAACATACATTCTTACATTTGGAGTGTGGGAACATTATACATATACTCATTTAAAGTAAGTATGGAAACACTTTACATGCACTCATTTAAAGTCCAAATATGTTATTGGCTTCTTACCATTCTATTACATTTCCCTCTAGTTATTTGCTTCCAGTACCTTGGTTCCTGTGGCAGTTTTCTCCAATATATTCCCGCTCCTTCTTGCTTATTGTCTGTATCCCTGATTGCAGTCATCCTTATCGGCAGAATGTCCTTTCTCCATTCCCATGTTGGCTTAGTTCATAGACGATGTTCTGCTACTTCATAAATATAATATTCTATCTCATCATTGTTGTTCTCCTTAAAGTCTACATCCAGAATCCCAGTCTCTCCCTGTTATTTGAGCTTCTTCCCTGTTTCATCATTTATTTGCACTTTGAATTATAGTTTTCTGCTTGTGCTATGTTAGGAGCCTTAAATGTGCTGCTCTGAAATACCCCTTCAACTCCACCCTGATCTATTGGAAGATAAGCTTATCCCACGTGCCTCTTGCAATCTTCACCTTCCAGATAAAATCCTTCATCTCTTTATTAATGGCTATCCATAACTTCTCCTCTGGTTGATGAAAATATGCCTGACCAGTGAATACAAGACTAAAGGGACCAAAAATATTTTAACTGCTTGTTTCTTACTATCAGTATCCATATAACAGAGCTTCCATTTTCTCAGTTTTTGTATTAGCTTTTGTTTAGTCTCTTCCCACTTATTCTTAGCTGACGCACCGGTATCATTTTTACTCCTAAATACTTAATTTTTTGTCCCCATAAATATGGATATTGCTGAACCAATTCGTATGTGGGTATATAATTTACCGCTGTTGCTTTTGTTTTAGCTTCATTAATTTTGTATCCCAAAAAGGTTTGAAACTGTCTCAGTATGTTGCACAGCACTGTAATGTCCCTTTCTGGTTTTGTCAGGTGTAAAATAATGTCATCTGCAAATAGAGCCAGCTTGTCTTGACTACAATACCAATTATATCCTTGAAATTTTGAGTCCCTTTTTTTTTTGCCAATGGTTCTAAATATAATGCAAGTAACAAATGAGAGAGAGAGGGGACACCTCTGACCGGTTCCTCTGCTCAAGCAGACATTATCAGAGAGGACCCCACCTACTTTAATTATTGCCTTTGATCCTTAATATGTTCTCCTAATCAACCTTATAATTTTACCAGGGAATGCAAATGCTTTCATTGCTCTGCTCATAAAATCCCAGCTTACTCTGTCAAATGCTTTCTCTGCATCAAGACCCACCAGCAACAGTCCTATTTCTTACATTCTGCTTCCCTTTGAATCATCACTGTTCTGTTTATGTTGTCAAATGTTTTCCTCCCCTCCACAAACCACATTGATCCATATCTGTCAATGTTGCCATCACTTTTGCCATTCTTTTAGCCATTATAGATATAAATAGTTTATAATCATGATTTAGTATTGAAATGGGCCTGTATGAAGCTAGATCTGAAGGGTCCTTTCCCTGTTTAGGTATTGCAGCTATTACCGCTTTCTTCCAGGATGTTGGTAAATCTCCTCCTCTTAAAATACTGTTAAAACTTTCCAGATCTTTCAGTTTTTTCCTCTAGCTTCCAAACTTCCACAGAAATACCATCTATTCCTGGGGACTTTCCTGTAGATTGGTTATACATCACCATTTTTATCTCATTTCCCCCTATCCTAACTATTAGTAATTGAGCCTCCTCTCCATCTAACCTTGGCATATTTAATTCTTCCATAAAAATTTCAATTTGTACCTTTTCTTGATTTACATATTTCTCTGCTTTATACAGACTGTCATAGAATTTCCAAAATATTTCTAATACTTCGACAGGATCCCTTGTTGTCTTCCTTGTTATAGGCTCCCTAAGCTTGGTGGCAGCTCTTTCTTCTTTCTGTTGCCTGAGCTGTTATGCTGAAAGTTTTTGTGGTCTACAGTTGTCAAAAACAGTTGCCTAACAGCAATCTTTCTAAACTCATGCATATTATAGAGGTAATCCCTTATTTTCTGTTTAACATTCTGTAGTTGCTCCTCCTCTTGTTCTGTAAGATTCCCCCTATTTTGCAATGTTTTTATATTTGTCAGTCCCTCTAAATAATTCTTGTTACCTCTTAGCCATATCTCCCTTTCTTTTATTTCCACCCTGTTTTCAAGTTCCACTTTAATTTTATCCCACTCCCTAGCTATATTTTCTGAAAATGTTTCTATCTTCTCTAATAGCTAAGGAGTAATTACCACTACCCATTCCTTAAATCCATCTCTTTTCAACAGATAGGTGGGAAAGCACCAGTGTCTCATTTTTATTTTATTCCTCTTTGGTTTTATTTTAGTTATTATTGGCGCATTATCTAAAATAGTTATTGGGTGCATATCAAGAACTTCAATTAAATGCGCATGTTCCTGTGAAATGTAAATTCTATGTAACCTAGACCAGTTTTTGTATTTTGGGGAATATGTAAATTCACTCCTAATTTCTAGCACTGAATTCACGTTTTCCATGCCAAATATTTTCATAAACTTCTTTAAAACTCTACCCTTCTTTTTTATATTTCCCTTTCTGGGCCCCCTAGACAAATATTCACTATTGCTGATCAAATTCCAATCCCCATCTATAAGTAATTTTCCTTGCTGAAAGCTGATTATTTCTCCCAGAATTTTCTATAGCTCTATTACAGCAGTTTTTAGTGGAATATAAATACATGCCAGTGTAACCCTCTTCCCTTGCCAATAGTCCTTTAGTATTACCAATCTACCATTATTGTATTTTTTCCTATTCTATTACTATTGGAGCTCCTCTTGAAATTAATATAAATCCTTTCTTTGTTTGCCCAGGTATTCAGCTGAATAATCATCCTGAAAACCTTTCTTTATCAAATTCACATGTTCATTTCTTTCCGAGTCTCTCTCCTATAGCATAGCTGTTTGCGCTCTACATTTTTTATATATTTTGCTACTCTTTTTGTATTTATCTGTAAGACCATTAACATTTAAATACATTATAGAATGACTCATAGTCTTGAGGGATTATTATTTCTACCTTTTATGTAGAACAGCTTTTTTTGTTAAATGTCTTGTCCGGCTTTTGTGTTACATGCACACACTGTTTGGCAGGTTAATCTTTTATACAGTTGTTCCTTGTCATCTCCAGTTGAACCTATGTCACATGTTGCAGAACTTTCTATTTTATTGAAAACCACAAATAAACACACACACACCAGTAACCCCTAAAACCTATTAACTTAATAATAATGCACAAAACTATGTACATCTTCAATTGAAGAGTTACCCCCTTTATAGGCACAAAAGTTCCAAACTGACAAACACACACACAGACTTGAGCTAAACAGAAATAAAGATTATTCATGCTAAGCTGCAGGGTAGAGCCTGTGATTCTATTAAGTTTTTCTGGTTTTGCCTTATCTTTGTAGCTCTTCTAGTTGGGAAAACATTTAAATGCTTTCAGAAAACATTTTCTCCAAGGCATTTCTCTTTATCAGATTGTCTGCTAGTGACATGAGAACCAGATACATGGCTGTTTACAAGAAAAAAGACCTTATCAATATTTTTTTCATTTACTTGCTTTCTGTTAAAACTTGTTACTATATAAAGCTAATGGCCTTAACCCACATCATTCACCTATGCAAGAATGAGGAAAAGTACAGCAGTTTTTACTTTTGTCATGTTCTTTTAACCAGAACCTTTTTTTTTTTTTTTTTTTTTTTTTTTTGCAGTGCCTACATTTCTTAAAACTGAACAAGGAGAAAGAAAGAGAGAAGGGAGAAAGAAACAAAAAGAATAAACCAAAACACCTATTTATATTAGTTATCCCCATTACACTTAAAAAAAAATAAATAAATAAATAACTGAAAAAAATTTACTTTATAGCATGTAGAGAAAATCATGCGCCACTTAAGTAAAAGCGTTAAGAAAAAAATGTTTTACTTAGTTAACTCTCTCCTCTTCCCCTCTATTGAGTATTTTCCAAACAATGACATGAAATAGGGTATATGCTGTAGAGCCCCCTAAAAGTTTATCAAAGTCCAAACAAGTCAAATTTTCCAGATTTTCTTGTTCTGTCCTGTTTCACAAATATAATTAGTGCTTTGTAATCCCATGGTTATCAATTTTCAAGTTACTAATTTTAGTCGCCAAATGTTAATGACATGAAGTAAGGCATATGCGTTAGAGTCCCCTACAAGTTTAACATAATCCAAGAAAGTTCAATATTTCCAGATTTTCTTGTTCTATTCCAGTTCATTTTCATCTCCCAAACCTTGTGTTTGCTTCATCTCCAGTGCACTCTTGATTCTTCTAGTTATCTCCTATGCTTTTTCCCCTATCTCAAGCATTTTCCATTGAAACACTGGGAAAGGTTTCACTGGCACAGTCACCCTCTGTTGTCTTTATAACCAGAAGAAGAAGAACCAGAATCTCCTCCTGTATCACATCTC
This sequence comes from Protopterus annectens, assembly GCF_019279795.1. NCBI lineage: Eukaryota > Metazoa > Chordata > Ceratodontiformes > Protopteridae > Protopterus > Protopterus annectens. Next base: position 591,994,488 of record NC_056750.1, read on the forward strand.
ACTTTTTGTTGGATATACTTTTGTATTTCTTCCTTAGCATGTACTTCATCAAAAATGTTTTTTTTTTCCTCCCAGGGAAAATATTTTGAAGATAGCCGGGGACAGCAGTTTGAATCTCATGGCTGCTTCTCAACATTCCCTATATAATGTAATGCATTTATTCCTCTTCTGCCTGGTGTACAATGAGTAGTCATTCTCCACAATCTGCTGTTTCCTACTTTTAGTACTTTGTCTTTCTGCCACAGTTTTGTGTCAATCCATTCCTTCTGCTGGTAAGATTGCAGTTTTACTATTAAAGGTCTAAGTTGTTTTCTCATATCCAGATTTGGAGCATACACACAATGTGCACTTTCAGTTAACAATTCCTGTTGTGGAGTACAGTCCAGTTGCTTATTTGTGCTTTCACAGTGTGTTCCTTCCAGCTTCTCAGGTACAGCATAAAATCTCAGATTTTCTCTACATGCTCTGTCTTCTAATTCTATTATTTGTTGAAATCTCTCTTTTTTTTGTCCAGTCTCATATTCAGCCAACCTTTTCTTCACTCCGACCTCTGAATTTTGCAGTTTTATCATCTCATCTGAGTATCTGTTTAAAGCTTCTTCCAGTTTTTCCAGCCTTTTATTGCTTGAGTCGATATATTCCATCAGTGTTCAATTTATTTTAGTCAAGTCTGTATGCAATTGCTTTATACTTTCATCAAGGTTACTGGAAGTCATGTCTGAAGCTTGCACTTTTTGCTGAACATTTACAGTACTTTTTCTAGTCAGCATTTTTTTATTACCTTTTGTAGCCAATTTTTCTTCAGGTTCTTTTTTCCCAGGAATCCAGGCAGTGCACTTACTAGTTATTTACTCAGAAATCCAGGTCTTCTGGCTTTCTCTGCCAGGTTTCTGTTTTCACACTGGGAGGGCCAGTATTAACCTATTACTCAATGTGCAGCCATCTTGGAAGTCCAGTGATATTGACAGCTTGAGTAAAATTCAGTTACTGGCTAGTAAGTACCCTGCCTAATTGTCAGCAGAGAGGAAATTTAGAGAACCTGAAAGAAAACAGCCAGAAACGGTGAAGTGAAAACACTGGCTTTGTAAAGAACCTCCAGCTGTTAAGTAAAAAGCACTACAAGCCTGAGTTTTGGTACAAGAGATGGCTTCCAGTAAGTTAGAGGAAAATATAAATCAAATGTACTCAGAGGTGACTAAAATACAGGAAACATTGAAAGAGTATATCAACTCAAATAATGAAAGGCCCAAAAAAGTAGAAATAACTTTAACTGGCTTTTCAGATGAACTGATAAAACTGCAAAATTCATAGGCTGAAATGAAGAAAAGGCTGACTGATTATAAGACTTTTCAAGAAGAGCTGTTTCAAACAATGGTAGAGTTAAATGACTGATCAGGCAGAGAAAACCTGATAGTTTCTGTTCTAACAGAGAAACTTGAAGGGAACATAATGTATTAATTTTGTGCAAGCACCGAAAAGCACCTGGATTGGTATTCCTCAGCAGGATGTGTTAATTGAAAGGGCACATTGAGTGTATGCCCAAACCTGGCCATGAGAAAGCAACCAAGCTCTGCATTAATAAAGAAGCAATAATACCAGCAGAAAGAGTTGATCCTAACAAAACTGCGGCAGAAAAAAAAAAAAACTGGAGTCAGCAGAGTGTTTATGAAAAAAATGATTATTCACTGTACACCAGGCAGAGGAGAAGCAAATTTACCCAACCATTCAGGGAATGATGAGAGGCAGATGTGAGATTAAAGCTGTTGTACTCGGCTGTCTTCAGAGTATTATTTCACTGGAGAATCAAACACATTTTTGGATGCAGAACTGGTTGAGGAGGAAATAAGTAAAAGTTTATCCAACAAAAAGTGAGCCAGAAAATACAAGGGACTCTGCTTCTCATTCATCTGACAGAAAAGCTCATAGAGTGACTTTGCCAGATAAATCTTTTCTGATGTTCCAAAGGAAAATGCTTGATAGAAGAAAACACATGAGTTGACTAGAATAATTAGGAGTACGTTGGACTTGAACCAGAGTCTAGCATTGAAAGTTGAAGATGAACAGGAGGACCACCATCACCACTGACACTGATGAATAAATGGGAGACTATAAAGTATGAGTCACATTTTTGAAATATGGCTTCACACAAGAAAGTGGTTGAGAAAGACTGGGCTTTTACTGACTTTGTTAAACATTTGGGTGGACTGTAAAGCTTATACCCCACTTTATCATTAATGTTTAGAAGGACACTAAAAGGGAAACATGAACTCTAGGTAAAACACTTTGTTCTTAGTGTTTGTATACTGCATTTCATGATATAAACTGCAGGTTATATGTAGTAAAGCAGTTTTGTGTAGCAAGGTATTTTAAATGTGTGTGGTATTTTCAGTAACAGTTGTATGTGTTAATGTTAAAGTAAACAAGTACTTTAGTTGTAAGAAATAGAGTTTACAGTATAATAAGAGATGAAAGGCCAGACAAAAGCAAGTTTAATGTTAATAATATGTTTTGATTTTGGGTTAGTGGGATGTAAAAGTGCCCTGATTGTTTTATATGTTAAATTAAGATATTTTCTCTCATTTTTATAAGGGCAAATGTCTACATTAATGCCATTGGCTTAAACTATGAACAAGAGTTTTTTTTTTTCTGTAAACAAGTAGGCTTGAGAAATAAGTCAAAATGCCCAGGACACCAAAGACAATCATAAGGCTTTTTTCAGTTATGTTAGGAACCTGGGATGCAACTCCCAGACTTGTTCTGAGTTGATTCTAAATGACAAAAAATACACTGAACCCACAGACATCGCCAATATCCTGGCAGACAGGTTCAGTGCAAACTTCTCCACCCCCCCCCCCAAAAGAGCAAATATCTATCCCGGCAGAGGGCTGCCTCCCAAACATCTCTGATGCTCAGGTGAAGGCTGCCCTCTCCAAAGCAAAAAACACTGCTTCCATGGGACCAGATGGCGTCCCAGGTTGCGTCCTACATGAACTCCAAGAGGAACTAATCCCTCAAATAAAACAGCTATACAATCTCAGCCTCACTACAGGATATGTGCCCACAGAATGGCGTACAGCAACAGTGGTCCCACTCCACAAAGGTGGAGCCTCTACGGACCCACTATCGCCCCATAAGCCTGACTAGCTTAGTCTGCAAGGCTATGGAGAGGATCATCATGGAGCTCATAAACAAAGACATTGGGGACCTACAGACACTAGATCCTACCCAGTTCGGCTTTGTCAAGGGCAGATCCTGCCTTTTGAACCTGGTTGACTTCCTCGAAACAGTCACCAAAGCCAGAGATGAAGGGAAGGTAGTCCACACAGCCTATCTGGACCTTGCAAAGGCATTTGACACAATACCGTACTCGGGCATCATAGATAAGCTATCCAGCTTAAATATAAACCCCTATGTCACAAGATGGGTTGCAAACTAGCTCAAAGACAGAACCCACAGAGTGAGAGTTGCTGGAGCCATGTCAGACTCGAAACCGGTCACAAGTGGCGTCCCACAGGGTTCTGTCCTGGGACCACTCTTGTTCAGTATATACTTTTCCGAGGTACAGGTAAACGTGGGAGGACTATGGCTCACCAAGTTCGCAGACGACTGCAAACTGGGCGCCATAATCGACTCTCCAGCTGACACAAACATCCTTCAAAAAGGTCTCACAGAGACAGATAACTGGTGCCAGCGCCATGGTTTAAAGCTAAATGCCAAAAAATGTATAGTCATACCCTTTGGCAAAAACAATGTGCCCACAAATTACCACATAGGCGGAAACCTATTAAGTACAGAGAAAGTTATTAGGGACCTGGGGACCCAAGTTGATAGCAATCTCTCCTTTGAAAACCACATTGCCAAAGTGGTTAGAAAGACCTTCTACATAGCCCACCTCATCACGAAGGGTTTCACATCTAGATCAAGAGAGGTAATCGTGCCCCTTTATTCATCCCTCATCAGGCCCATCATAGAATACAATGCCCCTTTTGGGATGTACCTTACCCGACAGCTGCAGCAATTAGAAAGACCCCAAAAGTATCTCATCAAGAGGATCAAGGGTCTCAAACAGATGCCATATGCTGCTTGGTTAAAAAAACTCCAGCTCTACTCAGTTGCATACCGCCTACTTCGAGGCGATCTATGCCTGACATACAAAGCTATGTCAAATCCAGAATTAACGGACATGCTCCACCTCAGTAAATCTAAATCCCTTAGAGCCACACGCTCGAGGGACTTGAACCTCAGCACAGAAATAAATAGAACTTGCTGGAGGGACAGGTTCATAACCCAGAGGCTCCCTTCGCTCTGGAATAGAATTCCAGTTCATGTGAGGCAGAGCACCTCAATGAATCTCTTCAAGAAGAATCTCGATAGGTGGATGGGGGATCGTAGGTTTGTCCCAGGGATTACTCCCGTGTCACTATTAGACAGAGGCACATTAAACTAAACCTTAAAAAGGGCACAGTATACTCAAATCAAGGGGTGGCGTAAGCCATACAGAATCGGGCTAGGCTTATAATTGCCCCAGGGCAGATAGCCTAGTATGAACCTATGCAAACCATGAAAAATGCTAAACTTTGTACACATCTGCAAATATATTTGGGTTTTTTTTCTGTTAGCAAATGTTCAGAGAGAATCAATAGGTCTGCAGCTGAAGGCAGTTGTACATTCTGTTCTGAGTGAAATCCTCAAAGATTTATTGCTGACTACGTTTACATGGCGATGAGCTGTCTGCAGGTGCAAACAATCTTGAGAATTCTAAGCATTCTTTGCAGAGGGAAATGCATACAAGCTGTTTTCACATCTGGGATGGGACTAAAGAGAAGAAAACAGAGCATGATCAGTGTAAGTGGAAATATTTGGCTGTACGCTGTAGTATGAGCTTTAGCATGGGTAAGCCGTAACTTTAGGTTAGGTAATGTTGTTGGGTGCAGCTGTCGATTTGGGGCCACTGTTCCTGTCTGGATGGTTAAACTTCATTTTTGAAGATCTACATTTGTATTTGTTCTAAGTTAATAGGGGATGAGGCTCTTCTGAAAATGTATTTAGGTTTTTGTTTGAGCATGTTCATTAAAACAAATATCTTGAAAATGTGACCTAGGTTCAAATAGAGATGGGAAGAAACAACTGTATTAAAGATCAGTGGGCCAAACAGTGTGTGCATATAACACAAAAGTTGGAAATGCACATTAAAAATCTGTCATGTATAATAGGAGAGAATAGTAGCTTTTTATCATATGGCTACACTGTCCATATTATCTTGGAACATAAATGGCCTTACAGGTATAGACAGAAAGGAAAGAGTACTGGATTATATTAAGAAACGCAGAGTGCAAATAGCAATGCTGTGGGAGACGCATTTGGAAAGCAGTGATTATGTGAATTTGACAAAGAGAGGATTTCAAGTTTAATAATCAACAGACTATCAGGGACAAAGGAAAAGGGGAGTAATTGCTAGAGTAAATCCACTAAAGTTTGAAGAGGGGAGAGGGGGAGACAATAAAGGTAGGTTTGTGATAGTAAGGGGTTGTTGTCAAGGGAGGACATGTACTGATACTCCACCAAAAACTGTTATGGAGCTTTAGACATTTTTGTGAGAAATAATTAGCTTTCAGAAGGTGATATTACTTATGGGTGGGGAGTGGAACTTGATTTTCCATAGTGAGGCTGGGGAATCTAGAAGGGAAAGTACAACAAGAGTAGATTTCTGAAGAAAAATTATAAAAATATTTGATATGGAAGATATGAATTCAGTACTAGGAACGCAACAGAATTTACATATTCCCATAAGTATAGGAACTGGGCAAGATAAGACATAAATTATATTTCACAGGAACATGTGCATTTAATGTGCTTCAGCACATATCCGATAATTGTTTCAGATCATGCGCCTATAAAAGCTATAATAAAAATGCAGGGTAGTGCCGTAAAAATGAGATACTGATACTTTCACACCTAACTGATAAAAAAGAGGTATTTAAGGAATCAGTAGTTGAAATAATTTAGGGATTGTTAGTGGAGGTAGACATATCTTCAGAAGTTATAGCTGGCGAGTATGATAAAAATGAAAATAAAGTTTAAAAATAGGATAGAAATAAAAGGGAAAGAGATGCGGTTAAGAAATAATAGGAATTGCTTAGGGGGTTGACAAAGATTAAAGTCTTGTATAAAAAAGGGGGTCTCACAGAACAAGAAGAGGTGAAAATGTGGAGTGCTGTAGAAAAAATAAAGGCGTATCTAGATAATGTGCACTGTTAACTATTTTTTAGTAATTCCACAGGACAGCATCTTTTAGCACAACGACATAGGCAACAGAAAGCAAGAAAGCATTGTTGCCAAACAGAGAGCTTTTAGCAAGAAAATAACCATAGATTCTGAAGAAGTATTAGAGATATTTAGGAAATTTTATGAAAATTTGTATAAAGTAAAGTAATGAGAAAATCAAGAAAGAGCACAAATGGAAATATTTGGTACGACTTAATTATGCCCATGTTACAGGGAGAGATGACTCTTCACAAGATAGGAGGACATGATATAAAAATGGTGATGTATAATCATTCTTTAGTAAAGTCTCAGGGTAAATGGTATTCTTCTGGAAATTTGAAAGTTAGGAGGGAAGAAAGTGCTAAAGATCTGGAAAATTTTGTTTAACTGTATTTTAAAAGGAATGGAAGCACATGCATCTTGGAAATGGTGGCTGTAATACCTAAAGACTGTAAACACTTATCAGACCCATTTTCATCTAGACCTGTTTCAATTTTATACCACAATTATAAATTGTCTGCCATTCTTTTAGCTAGTATAGACAAAGGTCTTGCCAAATTTGATAGGTATGGATCTGTGTGGTTTTCTGGAGGGGAGACGAACATTTGACAAAATTAATAGAACAAAGATGTTACAGAGAAAATGTTACTGTTGGGGGTCTTGATGCAGCAAAAGCATTCAGCAGAGCAAGCTGGGATTTCATGAGTAGGGCAATGAAAGCATTTGCATTCCCTGATAAAATAATGTTAATTAGGAGGATGTATGAAGGATTGGAGGCAAAAATTAAAGTGGGAAGGTTCCTCTCTCATAAGTTGTTTGAACAGAAAAAACAGGCAGGGGTGTTCTCTTTCCCCTTTATTTGCATTATCTTTAAAGACATCGGCAAAAAAAATAAGGAACTCAGAAATACAAGGATAGAATTGGTATAGTTATCAAGAAAATTTACTTTATTTGCAGAGGATATTATTTTGTACCTGATAAATCCAGAAAAGGACTACTGTGTTATGGCACATTTTGAGCCAGTATGTCTTTTTGGGATATAAAAGCAATGAAGATAAAACAAAGGCTATAGCTGTAAATTATGTGTGCACGTGCAAATTGGTTCAGCATTTTCCATATTTATGGGGACGTAATAAGATGAAGCATTTAGGAGTATGGATTAAACAGGCTTCTGTTATTGCAGATAAGGATGTGTGGGCAGAAAGTAAACAAAAGGTAATACAAAAACTGCGAAAGTGGCAGCTCTTGTTTATAGATACGGATAGTAAGATACAAGCAGTGAAAATGTTTTTAGTGTTTTATATGGGTCAGGCATATTTTTATCAAACAAAGGAGAAGTTGTGGGTGGTAATTAATATCGAGTAGAATGAATTTATCTAGTAGGGGAAGAGGGCAAGTATTAAGCTGGATAAACTGATTCTTCGAATAGAACAAGGTAGTTTAGGATTACCTGATTTGAAAGGATATTTTAGAGCTACACAGTTAAGGCTCCTACACAAAACACAGGCAGAAGGGTATAATTCCAAATGAATGGAAAGGGACAATGAAGCAGGGCAAGTTTAAGTTATTGGGAGTGGGATTTTGGATACAGGTCCTTAAAAGAATAACAACTGTACAGAATGTTATATTCATAAAGTTGTAGAAAGTGGTATTCTAAGAATTAAGCCAGCAAATGAATAGAGAAAGGAGATTTTGCCAATAGAGATGACTGCAGTTAGTGGTACAGAAAATGGGCAAGAGGGAATTGGAATTTACTGGAGAAAACTGGCAAAGGAACCGAGGTATGGTGAGCAAATAATTACAACAGAAAAGGTAGAGTGGGATGAAGCCAAGAAGATATTTGGACTGCAGACTAGAGACTGCTTTGCCTTTCAAGGATTGATATCAGAGTATAGGCAAAAAGAAAGGGATAGGGGAGTCCTAAGTGAAAGACCTTCTCTGGTAGAGTTTTTAGTTGAATCCAAAACAGATGCTGCTGTTAAAAAGGGAATAATTAGTAGGCATATACAATATTGCATAAGTATAAGAATAAATCAGTGGAGGTTAGAAAAGATTGGGAAGAGAGCCTGGAATAGCAATCTACTAGATAATGGTGGGAGGACATATGTATGGCTCCCAACTATGCAACAAAGCCCAGAATGTTTACAATCTTTGCTTGAATGCATTTGCATAGGTATTGTATCCAAAGCAGACTTCAAATATTTTTTTTTTTATCAGCTATATAGCAAATGTTGGAGGTGTAATGGGGAAAAGAGAGATAACTGAGAACATATATTTTGGGAGTGTGATGAGTTGCCATATTTTAAAAATCCCCTACAGAGTAATCTCTCAGAAATATTGTGTGAGCAAATACTTGTAAGGAAATTTTTTTTGATCTGGGTCACAGGATCTGAATTGCCTAGACATAATAAGACCTTATTAATTTTATTGACTGCCAAAAAAGCAATTACTAATAAATGGAAATCATAATCTAAACCAACTTTATTTGAAGTGCTGAATATTATAAAAGAGATAAAAGAAGTGGAAGAGGGATCTTTAGGAAAGGGAATGAGCAAATTACATAGAAATACATAGACATTTTGGGAACAATACATGCAGAATAATGTTCAGGAGAAGTGCAGTTTAAAGGAAGACAGGAACTGAGCAATTTATGCAATGCTGGACTAACTGTAGTTACAAAGAAAAAAAGGTGTGTGATGTATGAAAATGGAAAAAAATGTTTATATAGTTTTTCTTTTCTGGTTTTTAAAAATATATGGATCAACTTCTGTTGACTAATAAATTTATTGATCTCAAATGAGCCTTCAAAGTAGTCAATAATGAGCATTTGCTAAAAAAAGCTTACAGACTGTACCTTCTCTACAGATATTGTACAGTGGTTTCACAACTCCCTTACCTTACAATTCTACACTGTATTTGGTGCTTATGATTCTTCAGTAAATAAATGCATTTTCTGCAGAGTCCTACAGGGAACCATTCTTTGACCATTTCTATTCTTATCTAACATTCTCCAGTGGGCCTACCAACACTTTACTGCATAATGTATGCAGATGATGTAGTATTCATTAGACATGGGAAATCAACTCCTGGAAACTCTACAAAACTGCACTTTGATTTTGAAGTACTTTGGAAATGGTTAGCTAACAACAAACTTGTAAATACCAGCAAGACTACTGTCATGCTGTTTACCACAGCCCAAAAGTTTAAAACATGCCCCATCCCTGTTATCACATATCGCACTCTTAACATTTTTCATACAATCACCTCTCAAAGATATTTAGGAATTGTGTACAACCTTCTCTCTCTCACTTTTCATGTTGATACCCATGTTAAAGTACTAGGACAACTTAAGGTAGCCTATGCAGTATCCATTCTCCTCATTCCAGAAGCCAGATGTTCTCAGCTGTCAATCTGCTCATTCATAGGATTGAATATCAACTGACCCTTATTGTTACAAACTCAGCTGCTAATACCACATTTTTAAAAAACACTGATAATCAAATACTATGCTTTATCAACCTAGCTAACAATAGAGAACACCACTGCAGTGCAGTAAAGAATGGAAAATGGCTTACACTTTTAGCAAAAAATGAAGCTACTGCTTAACTCTCTTGCTTACAAGCTTCTTAGTAGTGGATATTGTTCACCTTTAAATACTTGACTCTTTAATAGGAATTGTAATTGTAATCTTAGCAGTACAGATGGCACACAGCATCTCTGTTTCTACTTTAGCCCAGTCCAGTCATTTCTCTTCTTGTCCTCCATTAGTCTTTTCCCATCCTTGCCTACAGCTGAAAGCTATGTCCTCCCTTGTCTGTCTGCCCTTTATTCCACATCTCTCATATTTATTTAGCCATCCCTTAATCATATGTGCTAACTTTCTCAAAAGGTTAAATTATACTTGGTTATTCACTTAGTGTATTTAATCCTGACCAGCCAGCTGGAGGCTAATTAACTTTTGCTTCCAGGGATGCTCTAAGCCAGGAAACCATTTACCTTCTGAAAGCTTTTCTGCAAAATCCTCTACTGAAAACATTCTTCATTAGGTTTATAATATCTGATAAATTGTGCGAGTTACAAGAAATGTAAAAATAAGATATCTTCTTTGGTAGGCAATGGGTACTACAGTGGTGAAAGTACTAAACGTCTGTATGTACATGCTGATTTTATATTGCAGATTTATGAAATTAAAAATTGTGTTTTCTTTGCCAAAAATACTAGTGTTATGGCAAACAAAAGATTATATCCCTGTAAGTGTTCTCAGTAGATCCAGTATATCATTGAGGGAACCGTACACTTGTTCGAGCTTTCCAGTTTTATATGACAAGAGGGAGGTAGCATACTGCTGTTTTATAATGTTGCAAAATTTCTGCAAATTATGTATATAATTTCATAATATTTCAAAACAGTATTAATCTCCAGGACTATTTGTATTATATAGCAAGTATCAGAGACAACACTGTATGCTGTAATGTTTTGTATAAGATGGTACCATTTGTTCACCTGTAGATTACACAGCTTTTATGAAATTAATGCAGTTATGAAAATACAGGTAATAGTCACAACTGCTTTAACAAAAGAAAATTAATATCTCAGCATGTCTTCGCAATACCCACCATTTTTCATCATTTTTTTCACTGACATCAACTGCTTGAATACACCATCCTCAACATGACAGTATCTCTCACTTTTTTTGCATTATTAATGTAAACATGGAAATGTCCTATGTTTTCTTAACCTTTTATAAGCATTCCTTAATAAATCAAGCTCTTCACATTTTCACTGTCATGCTTAGCAAATTGTGTCAGCTTCTAAATGCCACCTTGCTGCATTAGTTTTATGTTCATAGGTATATTCTAGGCTAACAACCACTAGGGCTCTTAAAAGTCCTAGTAGCTGTGCAATCTAAATGTGACCACAAATTTATGCAGCTGGTGATCTACTGACTGATTTTGTCTATCAGAGACATAGGAGCCAGACCAGGAGTGAATTTCAAATTTACCCATCCATTGGTCCAAGTTGCACTTAAACAGGGATAGAGAGGAACTCTGCTTCACATGGATAGAGAGCCAGAGAATGGAAATTCCCTGAAAAATCTGTCTCCCCAAAATTTAGGTCTTTTAATCTAGTAGTTCCGATGCTGTTTGTTTTGTGGATGTGCAAAAGTTACATCAAGACAGGGTCCAGGGATGCCTTGTATGACTGGCAAAGATCACTTTTCAGACGTCTGTGCGATACTGACTGAAGATGAAGAGACAGGACTTTGAGGCAATCAGCAGAGGATGTTATGTTTATTCCCTGTATTCTTTTTATAAGGAACCTCTGTGGACATTTCATTTGCTGTGTGTGTCTGGTCAGGTACATACCAAAAGGGGCATTTTACTCTATGATGGGTCTGATGAGGGCCGAGTATAGTGGTGTGATAACCTCTCTGGACTTAGATGTCATGCTTTTGCTTATGATTGTCTTACCACCTTGGGCAAATGTTGGTCAAAGGCTAGGTTACTATCTGCTTGAGTTCTTAGATGCCTGACTAATGAATCAACGTTTGGTTGTCCAAAGGCCATTGACAAGGCCTTTGCCATCCAAGAAGTAGATGCCAAAGAGGAGTGAGCCCAGCACAGAGCCCTTGGGTACTCCACTGGTGACCGACCTCTTTGTGGGGGTGGCTTCACTGATTCTAACTTCTAGGTCCTATCAGTAAGCCAACTAGCTATCTAGAATGTTATAAAGGGGTTTATACCTAGTTCCATAGGTTTGTTAGCCATGTCTGAGTGGGTATTTTATCAAATGCTTTAGCCAGATCTAAGTAGCCAATATGCACCATTTTCCCCTCATCCATTGCCTTAATGACCTTTTCAAAGAAATCCACCAGATTTAATAAGCATGACCTTCCTTTGACAAAGCCAGACTTGGTATTAACAGTAAACCTCTCTGCCCTTGAAACTCATATTCATTGAAACAGCATTAAAACCCACATTCAAAGAAGATGCATCTGGCCAGTGGCGGATAAAGTGCACCTTTGGGCTGTTTTCAAGTCATAGGCCCCTTGCAACACATTTTTAGGACCATGCATGTGTTCTTTGATTCACTTTCGTGAGTGCATTAAATTATATTCATTGTGTAATATAGTACCGCTTGTTAGTGTGTGTTTTAAATATGTTGTTTTGAACATTTTTCCAGCAGTAAACCAGCAATGACAAAACCGCCCAATCTGAAACATTTGAACCATAAAAGGCCACTCAAACTTCTGTCATTACAATCCAGAATTATCAGTCAATATGCAGAATCTCTGCAGAAGTAAAAGTCTTATGGATAATTCTACATTAATGAGATGTCAAAATGAAGAGGTTGCTGCTAGCAAACAACTTTCTATTTCAGTGTGTCGTTTACAAATTCAGTGCCTGCTGCTCTTGAAGAATCAAATGCCTATGTTATGTTAAAAAAATGATAAGATGGTAATATTGCAGTAGGGAATGGGTAGCAAACTGACAACAGGTTCATAGTTACTAGGCATTTCATCCAAAGGAGGGACATACTCAGGACTTCAGCATTCCCACTCCCTTAAAATGCAACACAGTGTCAGCAATCCTTCAACATGCTGTGGAGTAGAACCCACAGCCTTTGACGTCAAATGCAAATATGCTACCTGTTGTGCTACTAACAATGGTTTTAAATTCTATAACACAATAGTGATGGCCATTTGTTAAACAAAACAGTTGCACATTGTAAACAGACTTCATATGAGCAGTGGTAATCTTCTCTTCCTTTGAAGGTTACAGTTCCTTGAAAATACACTTGAAAAGCAACATTTTTAGCAGTTTGGTAGATGGTGCAGAGTGTTCAGGCTTTATTTTCTTGCATGCACGGACCCCGGGAACTATAGATGCATTAGCTTGACCAGCCTTATCTGCAACATCATGGACCTTATTAACAAAGATATAGATCATCTCAAAACGCTTAACTCCACCCAGTTTGGCTTTGCCACAGGAAGATCATGCCTGTTAAACTTGGTTGACTTCTTCGAGACAGTCACCAAAGCCCTAGACGAGGGTAAATCTGTGGATATGGCCTACTTAGACATAGCCAAGGCCTTTGACACAATCCCCCACTCAGGCATCATTTGATAAACTCACCTAGCTCTGGGTATCAACCCATATATTGTCAGATGGGTTTGCAAACTTGCTCACTGATAAAATTCATATGGTCAAAATAGGGGACTCCACCTCCTCCAGCAGAACTGCAACCAGTGGTGTGTTACACAAGGATCTATTCCGGGACCCCTACTGTTCAGAATCTACTGCTCTGAAGTACAGGCTCTAAAACTAAAGGACTGTTGATGAGAAAGTTTGCTGATGGCGGCAAACTGTGAGCAATCACTGAAACCCCTGGTGATGTCAGCATCTTGCAAGAAGGTCGTACGCACACTAATGACTGGTGCCAAAGTTTTGATCTTAAACTTAATGCAAAAAAACATGCATGATCATCCCCTTCTGCAAGGGTGATGTTCCTGCAAGCTACCACATCACTAGCAGTACCCTAAGCAGACAGTCAGTGGTGAGAGATCTGGGCACACAGGTTGACAGCAACCTTAACTTCGATCACCATGTATCCACAGTGGTAAGAAGGGCATTTTATATTGCTCATCTCATAAGTAAGGGCATTGCCTCCAGAAAAAAAGAGCTAATAACCGCCTCTGTACTCTTCTCGTATCAGGCTAGTAGTAAAGTGCAATGCTCCCTTTGGTATGCTCCTTTCCAAACACCTGCAGCAATTGGAGAGACCACAAAGGTTCCGTACAAAGAAAATTCAGGGTCTTCGAGATCTGTCTTATGTGGACAGACTGAAGTCATTGTCACTTTACTGTGTGTCATACAGACTGCTCGGAGGTGTCATGTGCCTTGCATGTAGAGCAATCTCTGACCTAGCTTTAATGAAAATGCTGTAAATTCACAAGTCAAATGGCACATGGATCACTCACTCAAAGGAGCTTAACATGGTATGTGACAGCAGAAGTTGCTGGAGAGAAATTTGTCTCACAGAGGTTGCTCCACCTTTGGAACAAGCTTCCTGTTCATGTTAAACAACACCGCCCATTGGCCCTATTTAAGCATAATTTGGATTATTGGATGGGTAACAGGAAATTCACCCCAGGGGTTCCACCTGTGTCCCTCTTGGACAAGGGCAGTAGGTGCTGATTTTAGTGTCTGCTTGAACCAGACCCCCCTTGAATTTGGCTAGGCTTGTAAGGATCCTGGGGCCATTAGCCTAGTAGCTTCCTATGATCCCTAAGGGCTGGAAAAACTTTGTAAGAAATACTGACAAAAGTTCAGTGAGAGAGCCGTGTCCTGAAACTGGGCCTGCCCGAAAGGTTCAGTAACTCTATGAATCTTTGGCAACATGTAAAAATGCTGTGGCATAGGATCAGAAATGATCAATTCCCTGCCTGTCTTTTGAGAAATTATCCGTTCTTTCACAGTTAAATATGAAAACTGATCAGTATATTATTTAAAAGTATGTGTAGGATCCAAAGCCATCATTATGCTGTTTTTGTGCTTCTTGAACATAATTCAAAGTATCCCAGACCGAAACCCACCCCTCCCTTATCTGCACGGTTTGTCACAATATCTTCGTTATTAGCAAGATTTTTCAAAGACTGTCTCAAGGCAAGGATTACATTTTGTATGCCTTCCCTGTGAATGATAATAGTAAAATGTATTTCTTTCAAAACAGTTGCTTGAAAACTTGTAATGACTGTATTAAATGGGGGCAGAAATTTGATGGAATTTAAACATACTGTCAGTATCAGAATTGGAAGCATTATTTTGAAAAAGCAGCATTAAATTCATTTTCTTGTAAAAAGATCAAATATCTGACCCCATTTGTGTTTCAGTAACTTGCTGTGGGAGTGGATTTCAAACCTTTATTAAGTAATGCATTTTCATCATTAGACAAAACAACAGAAGATGTTAGAAACCAAATTTGTGTCCATTTGTCTATTAGATTCTTGAACATCTGTAACACATTCCTTGAATCTGTGATGTTCTCTGCCACTCTCCGTGATCTTAAAAGGGCAATAGTCTTAAATTATCTTATCTTGGGACCATTGAAGCTGAACTGGCCCCTATATCTGTATCATTTACCGAACAAGCCTCATCTTGAAAATTATCAGATGACTTAGAAGTTTTTAATAAGAACTGTGAAATAGATATTTTACTTTAAAGTTAGACTTTGTTATTAATGTTTTTGCATGCTGCATCAAGCCTTTTAGTAAAAGGGACAGCTCATTTATATCAATGCCAAGAGACCTACCTGTTGGACTTGTAGTCTTCAGCATTCCTTTGATATTTTTTCAGTTTATTTAGGAAAGTATGTACCATAGCTGTCTGGGACAGCATAGAATAATGAAAATTAGTATTTCTTTTTTTCACTTTTTCCCTTTAATAGTTTTTTGCACTGCAGGATTTGGAAAGAATACATATATTAGATTTTGACTCCATATAAAACAGAGAATGTGTTGGTTACTGTGGCTTGGCAAGAGTATACTTGGAACAGAACAGGTGTAGATAGCAGTTAATATGTGAGGCAAACTGATCCATTTTTTTAACTTTTGTCATTTTTGTTGTATGTATAATTACACCTTCCAACGATGTCCTTTAACATAGGCATTTCCATATAAAATGGTCTGTTTTTCCTCTATAACTTTATATTAACTACATTGTATGTACACAGTGGTTATATCTTCATTGCAGTATAACAAATGTATACATTTCTGTATAAATCTTATCAAGAGTACATAGATAACTTGTTGTTCTAATCTACTGATTAGTGTTTTGTGTATGACCTTATTAGTCCTGAAGTTAAATCTATATATGGTGATAATAGATCTATTTTCAACATGTGCATACTGATGTATAGTTTCAAGTACCAGTCTTTCTAATGATTTATCCAATATAACTTTTTCCATCATTTTTCTACAGCATGAGAGTAAACTTGAGTCTGTATGATTCTGTGTTTGTCCTACTTTCCTTTCCCTTAAAGACAGGTTTAACAAGTGCATGTCTGTAATCATGAGGAATCTCCCTATATTTCTATGACCTAGACCTAGTAACAGATGTAATGGTACTGTAAGTTCATGCTGAAGAGTTCTTGGGTCATTATTACTGTTTATTTTTATTCATTCATTCATTCATTTATTTAACATTTGTTAACTGGGAAAGTCCGACTTGGAACAAAGCCAATTTTCAGCAGAGGCCCGGTGAGAAACGCTCCAGATGCATGTCTTTGTAATGTTGGAGGAAACCGGAGCACCCAGAGGAAACCCACACAAACGCAGGGAGGGCATGCAGATTCCACACAGAAGGCACTCCATCTGAGAATCGAACCAGAGAACCTCTTTCTGTGAGGTGACAACGTTACCGCTGCACCACACTGTCATACAGATTTTGTCTCCTCCCTTTGCTTTGTCAGGATACAGTTTGCGCAGTTCTTTTTTAATACAATCTAATTTTTTTTTAGTATGTGAGGTTACCTGGATGTCACTATGACAATTTATCACCCCTTCTGTACAGCCAGACTGCTTTGCATAAGATTTTAATGCAACTATAATCTGCTGTGTCTGAGTAAATTTTAGACTGTACATAGTTTACCAATTTTTGTCTATTCACATCTTATGTTTCTATAACATCGTTTCTTAGTATGCTAAATATCTTTATATACATTTTCTTGATCTTGTCTCTCACTCTTTACTTTGTTTGTCCAGCTTGTTTAATTCAGTTTTCAAAGTCATAGTTTGACCTTTTTTTCCATTTCTTACATTTTTGTCTGTCACCTTAATCAAGCACCTTGTTGTTATGGAAGTATATTCTACTGACATCATGTGCCTAGATCCTGATGTTAAACATATTTTTGATTTTTTGCATTCAAGCAATTTCTCTTTCAAAGCTTTCTACCTTTCTTCTGCATTTTTTCCATTGAACACATCACTCACTTAGTTTTATATAGTGACTGTTTTGCTTCCATATAATCTGTTATTAATCTTCTGTTTAGATTTCAGTTTGGCAGAATTATCAAGATACAAATTAACCTTTATAACCCCATGATCACTGCATGTCATCGGTGGTAAAACTTGACATCTAGGAAAACAAACTATGTCTAGTACGTTCCTTTTCCCTGGCAGGCTTTTTCACAGTCTAAAGCCACTGTTGTTCCTGAGCATAAGATGTAAATTTTCTAACTGATCTTGTTGAATCAATATTATTGTGGTCTGTTTCAGGCAAATTTAAGTCCCCAGCCATTATTCTTCTTCTTCCCTCCTATGTTTCATGCTAGAAATGTAAGAATTCCCTTAGGTCAGCTTTTGACTTTGGTCTATACACTCCAGCAATTGTTATACGTTCCAGGGTTGTCTTTATTGTCAGTTACACAATCTACAGTATTGGTATTCTCATTGAACATGCAATAATCACTGGTCTCATAACAATCTTTAATCCCTATCTTAACACCTCCACTTTTTTTTTTTTTTTTTTTTTGTTAGAATGTCGGTTACAGTAAAAAACATTTATACCCTGACAGAACTGGTTTCCAGTCATTGTTAACCATGTTTCACAAACAATAACATTGATCCTATGGGAACATAGCAAATTTTCCAATAAAAAATAATGCTCCTAGCATTAGCAAACATCAGAAATGTATCAGATGTTGCTATCTGCGAACTGTTACATTTTAGATCTGACAGAAATCCTACCTCATGTTCATCAAATATTGCAAAATAGCTGCTGCAAAAATTCTCTTCCCTAATTTTGACAAGTACATGCCATCCTGTATAAAGACACATATGCCCAAAATTAGGCTTGGATGCTCTACACATTTACATTGTTTTAAAACGGGACATTTTTTTCATGTGGATATTTACCCAAAAATCTTTTCATTCACTAAAGGACATGATTAGACTCGGCAAACTGGTGTCAGAGGATGAGGTATTTTTTTTTAAAGAACTGAAAGTTCTTTTAATTATGTTAAAAGAAAGAGGTCACCCTGATAGTGTAATAGATGATACAAGGGAAGAAATAAGGGTGATGAAATTCACCACAGTCAACTACTTTTGAAAAATACTCAAACTGATCAAATCAACAGACATATTAATCCTAAAGCTGATTATTCTAGAGCCATGGTACTCCCATATAATTATAAAAGTGAAAAGTGAAAAAGGTGATGAACAAAAACTGATCACTGATGCTAGGAGCTGTTTAGTGGCACAATGCCTAATTTTGTCTTTAACAGAAGTCACAATTTAAAATGCTTTTTTAAAGGGGCAGTAATCATTTTTCTGGTTCTCAGATAAGTTTAGGCCTGACAAAATGTGGTTTGTTCCCAGTGCAGTTTCATATTGGACTACAGTAATATTACAGTGGAAATTTATCCACTAGTAATAGTTTGTAAAGAGAATTTTAACTGTGCCATAACTGGTGGTGTTTGCTTGGCTAAATGCGCAGTATGAGCTTCTTTTTTGTTTTATGGCAAAACGGAGAGATCTCTCAGATCTGGTCATATGGAAATGTGTATGCCATAAATAGAAAATATATAACTAATGCATTGGTTAACATTCAATAGCTTGTTCTAGTTTCACAAAGACTGTGCTTTTCATACTCAAAGATTCCAAGATTTAACAGAGGTGGTAGCTGTAAGGTTAGATTAGATACCAGAGAATTGTATTGGCAGTTACGGTTAAATGCATCTGATCTCCCTGGTTTGAATGATATTATTTCAATTAAAATTATTTTACCTACAAGGTCTTCAAAACTTTAACAGACATTGTGGAGTTAGGTATTTTTAAAAAAGTTTTTATTTTAAATAATATGGTGAAAGTTAGAAAACATTGCCTAACGTATTAGTAAATATCTGTTTTTAATTTCTAGTTTTAGTTTTAAGGTTTAAAAATGATTGCTTGTCACATAATACTTGGCAACTTATTTATATGGTTGTAGTTGTGTATGTATTCTGTTGAAGTTCTCAAATCCATGCAGAGAACGAAAGTGATTAGTTTCGTGTCCTGAGCATCCTGAGGCATTTGCTGTTTTTAAGTTTATTTTTACTTCTGTGGAATTTTTAAGTGGTAATGGATCTCCTATACTGACTGGGATTCCAGTAGAATTTCCAGATGTCTTGTCTGACTATTGTTTCAGCAAGGGAATTTCTCAGGATTCTGAGTCCCACGGCGTCTGTCATTCTCCTCCCAAGACTCCACATGACAAAAATCCTTTCATACTTGTATGATCTCAATGTCTTCATCCCCTGACAAATCACTTTCTAGTTTTGTGGATTGTGAGTGGGGACTTTTTTTTGCTGGAGACATCATATGCTTTAAAATCCAGATCTCCCATTCTCTTTCCTAGGTGCAACACAGCTGGTCACTATAGATGCCGCAGACTTTGCTTTAGAAGTAGTATCTATGGGGATAAAGGTGCAAGGTCTTTGTTCTTGCCAAAGGCCAAAACATACAAAAATAATAGCGATATTGGCATTTATAAATGTTTTCCGCTTTCTCTTTTTAGGTTCCTGGGACCCTTACAAATGTTTATAGACAACATCACAGTGGTGTGGTACATAAATAAACAATGGGGAACCAGTTCTTTCCCTCTATGCAGACTAGCCACAGTGGCCTGGGATATAGCTTTTCAGCACAGTCTCACTCTTCAGGTATCTTACATACCATCAGAGCAGGACTGTGTGGCAGGCAAGCTAAGCCGGACCAGGGCAGACTCTCTTGAATCAAAAATTCTATTAGGGGGGTCTTCCAAGATTTAATCCATCTGTGAAGAACACCTCAAACAGATATTTTGCCTCCACTCTTAATTATTAGTATGCCAAATTTATTCTCCAATTCCCCATCCTTGAAGGCCTGGAAGACAGATGCCTTTTATTTTCCTTTGACAGAAACCTTATTGTGTGTTTTTCCACCGTTTCCAATAACAGTCAGGGACATTCTGAAGATTCAGAAGGATTCTTCAGAGATCATTGTGGTGACTCACACAAGACCAAGAGTGTCTGATACAGCCCAACCATAATGACTGTGTTTGCCTAGATCTTGGAATTCTTGTGCAGTAGGTATTAGAGACAGCAAATCCTGGTACTACAAATCATTTATTAGTAAAGGGGAAAGGTTTTCTAGTTGGGACCAAGCAAAAAAAAAAAAAAAAACACCCATTCAGGGTTAGTGTTCTTTGTATCTATATTATGTGAGCTACTATCCTATGTCTGTCGTTTTCCTCAGTCAAGGTTAATTTGTTGGTCATTTCGGCATATCTTTCCATGGATACACCTCTTTCATTGCAGACTCGAGTGAAAATATTTTTGAAAGGAGTGCTCCATATGAAGCCTCCTGTATTTCAGGTGACAGCCTGTGTCAGTTCAGACTTCTTCCAAGTGGTTGACTCTTGCTATTACCTTTAATTATACTACCTTGCAACAAAACCTTTCCAGGCAGGGGTAAAGCTTATTTTTACCAGGGCCTTTACTTCATCTGTAGCTTTTTTGGAAAGGGTTTAATTCTAGACATACTCCAGAAGTAGCAACTGGGTCCTCTGTGCATTTTTAATAGGGCCGCGGTGGTGCAGTGGTTAGCATTGTTGCCTCACAACAAGAGGTTCTCCAGTTCGATTCTAGGCTGGTGCGCCTTCTGTGTAGAGTCTGCATGTCCTCCCCGCGGTCGAGCGATGTTTAAAGATATGCAGGTAGGTGCATGGGTGAATGCGTGTGCCTTCTTTGAAGGTTGGGCGTCAGGCTGGCAACTCGGCACCATAAAAATCTACTGACAATCATTAGTGGACCAGAGTTCCGCTGTGGCAACCCCTAACCGGGAAAAGCCGAAAAGACAAACAATGTTACAGCAATGCAGTAACACCAAATATCAAAAAGTGCAGTAAGTGAGGTAGTAGGTTAATTTGGTTTATATCTGTAACTGAAAAAATGTAGTATTTTCCAGATATTGTCAGTAGTGAAAAACAGAACAACAGCAATAGGGAGAAACCGAGCAGTATTAAGTACAGTCATTTTCATTCAGTATCTGTAGACAGCATTTATTTTTTATTTTATGACATTACTGTTCCTAAAGAAGCTTCATTTAAAGGTTTAACTATCTGATGTCTGTTGTATAACTTTTTGTTGACGTGTATTGTTACTATTAGAGATTTAATGTTTTAGGTGTATACGTTTACACAACTGTACTCAGATGTATTGTACTACCTAGCTGAAATGCATGAAGCATTGCAACAACATTTTATGTAATCAGTGAAATTGTGCAGTAGGATACTAGGCGACTATTGTCAGTAACTATGCCTTGTTTTAATAAGTTTATATGAGGTGAATATAAGTTCAGCCGCTGTGAGCATTTTTGTTAGAAACGGGCATGGAAGCTGTGATAGGAGGGAAACTACTAGATGTTATGTGGTCCTATCTCGCCTCCATTCTTTACTCGCGGGTTTGGAGCTGAGAATCGGCTCCGACTCGGCCAACTTATTTCTCTAGCACGAAGTCTCTAATTGGCTGGGCTAACCCGGTATCCCAAGATGCACCTCCCCCTAGCCCCAGATCTCGGTTGCCGCTCGTAGAGTTAGGACGTGGTCTCGCTTAGCTGTGGCTAAGTACCCTTTTTCAAAACTTTTCATAAGTCTTTAGCAGTCTGTTCTCTTGTAAAAAGCTATTTTAATAGCTAGTTTTTCATTGTGAGTGTACTGTGTAAATGAGTAGTATTTTTTGTGGTATCCCTCTGTTTTGGCGGACTAGGCCCGTTTAAATTAGAGGACCTAGTCCTCTCCTGTGTTCTTTTTTTGTGTAAACTTGTGTTTGTTTTTTGGTCGGTAGTTAGATTTTCCTTGCTGCACCAAAGAAACGTTTAAATTAGAGTTTCCTTGGCTGTTCATAGTTTGGTTTTTCCCGCCTTCCTCTTGTGTCTGTCGTTGTCAGTTAAGTGGGTGTGTGAATTACTATGTCTAAAGAGCAGAAAGAGCATAAAACTTCTGGGTTTAAAAAATGCTCAAAATGTGCCTACAAGATGTCCATTACAGATGGGCATTCTATCTGCGTTTATTGTCTTGGTGCTATTCACCTGCAAAGAGTCCTGCAGTTTTTGCCATGCCTTCAGCCCGAGGGTACTGCAGGAACGAAAAAATAAGCTGATTTTGAAGGGCCTGGTTAAGCCTTTGTTTGAGGAGTCCTTAGACTCTTCTTCTAGTACTAAGTCTAAGACTTCCAAGACCAAGAAAAGATCTCCGGCTCCATCTGTCTCCTCGGAGCCCCCGGAGAAGGTTTCGAAAGTGGATACTGCCTCCTCGGCTCCCTTATCCTCGGGGCCGCAGGAGGTATCTGTTGTGCTGGAGTCGACCTCGGCCCCGATATTATTGGAGCCTATTCGGAGCCAGTCACCCAGTGTTAGCAAATGAGTCTCCGGGTAGGAGATCCCGATCTTCTTCTATTTCCTCTAAATCCTCTAGGCTGTCAGATTTGGATGTGGATAGGGTGGTCCAGAGGCTACTGCAGTCGCCGGTGTTAGCAAAATTGTTCTCGGCTCCGACCCAGTCGGCTCCGGAGCCAGTCCCTATTCTTGTACCGATGATTCCTCCTCCGAGCACCCCTGTGTCGTCGGAGCCGGAGTGCTCCGCGCCGAGTGATGTTCTCGTGTCGGCTCCGATACCCCTTGCGAGTTTATCGGCGCCGACGTAGGCTACAACCATGTCGGTTCCGTCCTCTGGTTTTGGTACTCGGGTTTCCTCAGTCGGACCCAAGGGGGATACCTCGGGACTCTTGTCAGTTCCGAGCCTCCCTCTCGGTGCATCGGCTCGGGGAACCCCGACTCCGGTTGTGGTCTCGGAGACGGGTCGGTCCTTGGATTCGGGGGGACCTGCCTTCAAGGCCATGAGGAGTGCACTGGCCAGATCGTCAGTTACATCACCCGGATCTCACTCCTTCCCCCCTACACCCCAGCTAGAGCCTCTGACGCCCCCCTATCCATGGATGGTGGAGCTCAAAGGTCTGAGGATACCCCCCATGAGCGGTCCCCAACTTTCTGAGGGCCCCTCAGTGTCGTTGACTGAGGAGCCCCCTAGAAAGCAGTTGTCAAGAGGAAGCACATAGACTCCCAGGACGAGTCCCTCACTTCCGATACCGACCTCGAGGAGTCAGAGGGTTTCCCCAAGTCATCCTCCGATGATGTCTTTCTCCGACATCCTGGAGATCTTGAGGCAGAGAGGCGACTGGCCGTCCAAGACCCCCTCTGAGGAGGAGTCTGTATTCCTCAAGGCCTTCAGAGCTCAACCCTCCGCCTCCTGGGTGTCTCCACCCTTCGATGAACTCCTGGATTTGATTTGTTGAAGGGTGTGGGAGAGCCCTGACTCCGTGGAACCGGTGCCCAGACGTCCAAATAAGTTTCTTTCTCCTCCCCCGGGGAATGAGTTCCTGACCAAAGGGGTTTCCGTAGATGCCTTGGTGGTGGCGGCAGCCACTCAGCAGGAAGTTGCAGAGGCTTCTTCTTCCGTCCATCTTCCTAACAAGGAGTCCAGGAGTATGGACCGGTATGGGAAGCGTACCCTGTCTTCAGTGACCTTTACTTTGCGATCGCTGAATTATCTTTGTCATTTTACTCGGCTCCAGAGAGATCTCCTTAAGGAGCTAGGAGACACTCTGACGGGTAACATGCCTGAGGCGGTAGCGCAGACTGTTAACGCCCAGTTGTCTACCCTTGGTTCCATTGTCAACTCGTCCATGAGGCTCATATCCTATGCAGCCGAAGGGGCGAGTAGGGCAGCTAGCTCAGGTGTAGCTCTCAGAAGGCAAGCCTGGATGCGCCTGTCATTTCGCGGAGGCCTTTAAGTCTTCCTTCACTGAAGCCCCCATTGATAGGTCCTCACTCTTCGGGACCAAAGTGAAAGACACCCTCACCAGATGCGAACAGGAGGGGAAGACCCTATCTGCTGTAGGGGCCCATTTCTCTCTTCCTTCTAGGCCTTATCCCAAGGCTCAGAGAGGAGGGAAAATGTGGTTTAAGAAGTCTCAGAAGTCTTTCCCTGCCGCTCAAGGTGAGTCCCCCTCCAGAGGCAGAGGATGGGGAAATTATTCTGGAAGACATCATCCTAGAGGCAGAGGAGGCTCCCGCAACCCGGGAGACCGCAATTCCTTTCGCGGGTCTTCCTTTCAGCGTTCCTGAGGTGTTGCCCGACTGTGCTGTTCCGGAGCCAGTCGGGGGCCGAATTTCGTTGCATCCGGAAGCCTGGGAAAGCATCACCTAGGATCGTTGGGCGCTTCGAATAGTTACCGGAGGTTGCACTATCCCCTTTTTATCAACACCCCCTCCAGTCAAAAGAATCCCGGACGTTCCACCCAGTCAACAGGATCAAGCAGCACTAGAAGTTTCAAAGCTGCTAGAAAAAGGAGTCATCCAACCAGTCCCCTCAGACCATATCGGATCAGGAACTTACTCAAGACTCTTTTTGGTGCCGAAAAGAACAGGGGACCTGAGACCCTTTCTGGATCTCAGCCGATTGAATCACTACGTTCTGAAGTCCAAGTTCCGAATGGTCACTCTTCAGTCTATTTTTCCCTTGCTGGAAAAAGGAGTATGGATGTACTCCATCGATCTCAAGGATGCCTACTACCACATCAAGATGGACAAGGCATCCAGGAGTCACTTACGCTTCCGGCTGGGAGCCAGTCACTTCCAGTTTCGTGCCCTGCCCTTTGGTCTCACCACAGCCCCCAGGGTATTTACCAAGTGTTTGGCAGTGGTGACAGCTCACCTGAGATGTCTGGGATTTCAGGTGTTTCCATATCTGGATGACTGGCTTCTCACCCCCCCCAGGCATCTCCTCATTCAAGCCAGGGAGGCTACCATTACACTTTGTCAACAACTAGGAATTACCTTGAACTGGGAAAAGTCTGCCTTGCTGCCCTCACAGCGTGTTGTTTTTATAGGCGCAGAGCTAGACTCTATTCAAATGCGGGCCTTTCTGCCACAAGAGAGGATAAGAGTGCTGCAGTCTCAGATTCATGCATTGTTGCCCCTCAAGAGAGTTCAGGCCAGGTTAGTTCTCCAGCTCCTGGGATCCATGGCTGCCACCATCATGCTGGTGGCTCTAGCCAGGTTACACATGCGGATCCTACAGTGGCTCCTTTCGGCCCAGTGGTCCTTTCAGAAACTTCCTCTTTCCCACTTGATACTTCTCACGGAATGGTGCAAACCTCTTCTGGTGGCTATGTTCCACCAATTTGGACAAGGGGAGGAACTTGATTCCTATGTCTCCAGTGGCCACGGTGACCACAGACGCCTCCCAGATGGGGTGGGGGGGCATTATCTTGGCAGGACGGTCCAAGGCATGTGGCAAGATCACGAGGTACACCTGCACATCAATGTTCTAGAGATGAGAGTGGTGTTACTAGCATTGCGGGCACTCCAAAGCTCTCTTCCTCTGGGAACGATTGCAATTCATTCGGACAGCATGTCCGTGGTGTGGTACCTGAACAAGCAGGGGGGAACCAAGTCTTATCCCCTCTGCAGAGAGGCCATGCGAGTGTGGCATTGGGCAGTGTCTTCCCAACGGTTTTTAGTGGCAACGCACATTCCGGGAAAGACCAACGTGATAGCGGACAGGCTGAGCAGAGCTATTCTGTGCCTTACGAGTGGTTCCTGAACAACCGAATGGCGGTTCAAATTTTCAACAGGTGGGGTCAGCCTTGCTGCGATCTCTTCGCCAGC
This sequence comes from Protopterus annectens, assembly GCF_019279795.1. Classification (NCBI taxonomy): domain Eukaryota; kingdom Metazoa; phylum Chordata; order Ceratodontiformes; family Protopteridae; genus Protopterus; species Protopterus annectens. The sequence goes on from NC_056750.1 coordinate 592,020,496, forward strand.
TCTCTCAATACCAAATGCAGCAAGTTCTTCACACTGATCCCCCCACAGGGGGAGTCACCCAGGGATGCTCTAGTCCATGATTGGCCCCCCCGGTCTGATCTGTGCTTTCCCTCCGTTTCCTCTGTTACCAAGAGTGATTCAGAAAGCCATATCCTTGGGAAGCAGGATGATTCTAATTGCTCCACACTGGCCTCGACAAGTATGGTTCCCCTTTCTTCAGCAGTACGCAGTGGACGGTCCTTGGACCCTGGACCCAGTGCCAGACCTACTGACTCACATGTCAGGACAGCTCCATCCCTCCCTGCGAACCCTCAGGTTGACAGCCTGGCTGCTCCACTTCCATCACTAGTTAGATGATATTCCTTTTCACCTGAGGTGGTACACATCTTGTCTTCATCTCATAAGTCTTCCACCAGAAGGATTTATTCCAGCAAATGGAAGAGACTCTCCATTTGGGCTCAGGCCCAAGGTTTGGACCCCCTTCACAGCCCCAATTCCATCAGTCTTAGATTTTTTAGCCATGCTTTTCCGACAGGGCTCCGCGCCTGCTACCATTAAGGTGCAGCTGGCTGCAATTTCCAATTTTCATACATCTTACGAGCCGTCTCTTATGGGCCATAAACTCTGTAAGGCCTTCTTGAAAGGCGCCTGGTTACTTCGATGACCTGTTTCAGAACCTGTCATGCCATGGGATCTAAACCTTGTGTTACAAGCCATCACTTCACCGCCCTTTGAACCGGCTGCCACCTGTGAATTAAAATTTCTATCCTGGAAGACTGCTTTCCTAATAGCCATTACATCGGCCAGAAGAGTATCAGAGATTCAAGCTTTGTCCATTAAACCTCCGTATTTGACCTTTCATAAGGACAGAGTTTCCCTGAGACTTAACCCGTCCTTCCTTCCTAAGGTGTCATCCACTGTTAATCTTCATCAGTCTATTGAGTTACCAGTGTTCTTTCCGAACTTTTCCAATAAAGCAGAGTTTAGATTTCACCAGTTGGATGTGCACAGACAACTAATTCTATTTACACAGGACTAAGGATATTAGGAAGTCTGATCAACTGTTTGTGTCCTTCTCAGAAAGCAGAACAGGTTGTCCTATTTCCAAGAGCACAATTTCTAAATGGATCAAAGATTGTATTTCCTTTATCTATTCGTCAGCAGGCAGAAATTTACCTTTTCCCATCAAAGCTCACTCTACCAGGGCAGTGTCTACATCAATAGCTTACCATGCCAGGCTTTCATTGGATGATATTTGTGCTGCGGCCACCTGGGCCTCTCCTCACACCTTTATTACTCATTACAAGTTGGACGTGGCTTCTAGGGGCCGGGCTTCCTTTGGTTCCACGGTTCTCAGGAGTATTTTCCTATGAGCCGCCCAGGATAGAGGTGCTGGGGACGCTGTCCCATGAGTAAAGAATGTAGGCAACATAGGACCACATAACATCAGGTAGTTATGTACTCACCATAACGCTCGATGTATGTGGTCCATCTCGCCTCACATTCTTATGTACCCTCCCACCTGCCCCCTTCCTGTAGGATTTGGAGGAAAATTGGCTCTGAGAACCCTTCAATGTCCGTTGTTTTTTCTTTCCTTTCTGGCTGGAGCTCCTTCCAGTGGTGGTTGTGTGTGGGGTGTGACTGGAATGGCAGCAAACTAGATCTGGGGCTAGGGCGAGGTGTATCTTGGGATACCGGGTTAGCCCAGCCAATTAGAGACTTTGTGCTAGAGAAATAAGATGGCCGAGTCAGAGCCGATTCTCGGCTCCGAACCCATGAGTAAAGAATGTGAGGCGAGATGGACCACATACATCGAGTACATAACTACCTGTGAGAGTGAAGTGTATTATGGACGGTGTGACTTATTTGTTAATAACACTGGCTGTGGAATCACTGTTGCTAATTTGTGGAAATTGTTTATAGGCTGGAGGCCACCATGTATAGAGTCAAATACTGATGGAAGATAGGGCAGTGAGAGATGCCAGTAAAACTTGCGAATATATCGTGACACTAGGTAGCAGTGGCAACATTGTGTGCTAGCTTTAAAAGTAATTATAGCAGCATTTATAGTCAAGTGCGTAGTTTGTAAGTTAAGATAGTTTAGCAGAACACTTGCATAGTATTGAACTATTGTTTTTATTTTTGTAGGCCTGTACAGAGATAAACTTGTTATATGACAGCAATGGTGAGACAGACATGTTTCCGAAAATCCCTTTCACAGATGATATGCGACAAACCTATTGTTCACTGAGATGGGGAGTGCAGCCCAGGAAAGACTGGCTAGGCATGCAGTACTGGGCAGAAGGTAAGATCACTCTGCACCTTTTGCGTGCTACTTTCTCTGAGCCCTTTCAGGGACTGGTAACACCAGAAACCTTTAAATATGAATCTGATGATGTAAATCTTCATTAATTCCTTACTGACAGGACTTCGGTTCCATCGTCTGAACTGGCATGGCCGGTACCAAGTTTGTGCTAGCCAAAAACTCTCAGCTAAGACCTACCCACAATGCCCCTCTCATAGTCTCTTCAGATCTTGTTTGCTGCGTTCCTCGTCAGACGTCCCAAGCCTTCTCTCAAGCTGTGTAGCTTTTTTGTGGTTATTTCTAGTTTGTGTCTTATTAGCCAGTTTCTTGTCTAAGGTTATTTCTCGTTTCTACTTTCTGTTTTTCCTGATTAAACCCTACGCAATACCTTGGTAGTTCTTTCATACCATCGTTGGTACTACTCCCTCTTCCCTACCTAGTAGGCCCTTTCCTTACCTTTTTTGGTATTTCTTAGTACCATTGTTGGTACTCCTTTCCTAGATCTGTACAAAAAAAAAAAAAAGATTTTTTTCGCTATCCCTTTATCTTTTTTGGTAGATATAGTTATTATGTGGTAGTACTAGTGTGTTATAATGTTGGCTAAGACCAGGCTTAGGTTCAAACATTGTGATTAGTGCGGGCGTAAGATGCCCAACTCTGACTGTCATGCCTGGTGTGTTTATTGTTTGGGCGTTGACTATTAACATTTCTTGACATTTGTTCTAGCTTCAACAACTGTACGTTGGCTGAACGCAAGAACAAGCTTATTCTAAAGGGTATGCTGAAATCACCCTTCACGGAGGCTGTTTCTGGGACGGTGGTCTCACCACCTCCTAAGCATAAGGATGTGAAAAAGCATAAAGAGAAAAGGAGACTTTCTGTTTTGACATCCCCGTCATCCTTGGAACCAAGTCGACACCGGGCTTCTCCAGCGCCATCATCACAGACAGCTTGGGCACCAGGGTCCCTGTTTTCTCCCTCGGTGCCATCCTTAATTCTGACTCAGACTCCTTCCACTGTACCAGCTTCGACACCATCCCCCTCGATGCCAACCTTGCTTGTGAAACAGGCTCTGACCACTGTACCTGCATTGGCACCATCCCCGGCCATAGTGCTGATGTCTTACACGGCTCCATTGATAATGACACTTTCAGTTCGAAGGTCAAACACCTTCCCAGAACTAGATATTCTCCCACTTGTGACCCCTTTTTGGGACAACAGTTTAGTCCATTTCTTGAGAGACCAGACTCTCCAACGGCAGCCACCAGGAGTCTATCGGAACAAGATGTAGTGAGGGTTGTTGACCAGCTTTTGGCAGTTAGAGGATTAACCACCCAGACTAGGTCTTCCCTCCCTCTTGGAACGTCATGGCGTATTCACCTGTCTATCCTCCTCTGACCTCCTCCCAGGTTTTGGAGACTTCGGTACCGATGGCCATCCTGGTGCATACTGTCCCTGCTCTGACAGCGGAGGCTTCCCTGTCAGCACCGATTACTCTTGATGCACTCTCGGAGCAGTGATTAGGCTGTCAGCACCGTGGCACCTAGTTCGCTGATTTTTTTCTGTGGCGCCGTCTATGGCCATGGCTCTCCCAGCAGCTACAAGTCCTTTTGGAACTCGTCACCTGGAGATAGGCTCCTCGGGGTGGGGTGTGACCCCAGTTCTGAGGTCATCCTTCATGGTTCCAGGCTCCCATCCCTCCTCGGGCGGGCCTGTTTTCCAGGTGATGGAGAGGGTTCTTGCTTCAACAGGCTCGCAGTTTTCACCATTGGCATTGGAAATAGAACCCCCCTGTAGCATACAGCTGTCCCAACCTCCTACTCTGGGATCTCGAGCACAGGAGCTGCAAGACCTTCCCTTAAAGGGAACCCTTTCTCCGGAGTCCTCCTCAGAAGACCCCACTGGGTAGCCACCCCAGAAGAAACTTTGCAAGAGGAAGCATCTTGATTCCCCTGAGGAATCCATCACTGAAGACGCCGGTTATGATGAGGGAGAAGGGTCCCCACGGTCTCCCTGGAAGACGTCTCATTTGGAGACATTCTCGAGATCCTCAAGCAGAGTGGAGACTGGAAGCCCTCCAACCCTTCGGAGGAATCAGTGTTCTTGCAGGCTTGCTGTGCTTGACCATCTACTTCCTGGGTGACCCCACCTTCAGATGAGCTCATTAGAATTATTGTGTAGCGTGTCTGGAAGGCCCCGGACAACATAGAACCTGTCCCCCGTAGGCCAGATAAAATTTTGTCCACTTCTGACGACCAACCCAACTGGTCCAAACAGCTGGTAGTTGATTCCATGGTCGTGGTGGTGGCCACCAAGAGGCAACTGGCAGAAGATAGTTCCACTGTTCATCTCCTGAACAGGGAGTCTTGGGTTATGGACAGACTGGGGAACGCGGACCTACGCTTCAGCGACTTTTGCTTTTTGATCACTGAATTACCTGATGCAATTTACTTGCCTCCAGTGAGACCTAATTTCAGAAATGTCTGCCTCTTTGGTGGGGTTACTGCCAGAGGAGGTGCATGATACTGTTGCCTCTCAGCTAGCTACCTTGGAATCCATCTCGAACTCCTCGATGTGCTTGATTTCTCACACTACCAAGGGGGCAGCTTGAGTAGCCGCATTGGGCATCATCATGAGACCGCATGATTGGATGCGTTTGTGACTTTGCGGACCCTTTTAAATCTTCCTTTGTCAACGTGCCTGTTGACGAATCTTCCCTTTTTGATCCCAAAGTAAGAGACACACTATCATGTAGTGAGGACGGAAAGACCTTGTCTACTGTGGGCATACATTTTTCCACCCCCCAGAGATCCTACTCCAGGAATAAGGGGGGGGGGTGGAATTGTTGTTCAAGAAGTCCAAAGGATCTTTTCGTGACACTCGTGATGAGCAATCCCCCCAGGGCAGAGGGGGCAACTCATCGGGAAGACGGGGTCCATGCAACCAAGGAGCTAGGGATTCCTTCTCTGGCGACCCTTCCAGTGCTCATGAACAGCGGCCCGATTGCTCTCCTCTGAAAGCAGTCAGGGGTCAATTTTCTCTGCACCTACATGCCTGGCAACTCATAACGGATGCGTGGGTGCAGAAAATAAATATCCAGAGGCTATCATATCCCATTCGGCCTTACTCCTAGACCCGTAAAACGAATCCCCAATGTCCCACCTGGTCAGAGGGAGGCTGCAGCCTAGAAATCGGAAAGCTGCTAAGAAAATGTGTCATCCAACCAGTCCCACTAGACCAAAGAGGATCTGGGTTTTACTTTAGGTTCTTTTTAGTGCCAAAAATGACAGGGGACTGGAGACCAAGCCTGGATCTCAGTTTACTAAACAATTTCATCAAACCTCAAAAGTTCTGGATGGTCAGGGTACAGTCCATTCTCCCCTTTCTGGGGAAGGACAACTGGATGTGCTCTATAGTCCTCCAGGATGTGTATTACCACATAAAGAATCACCTATGCCAGGCTACCTGATATTTCATCCCCTGTTCGCGAGATCCTTCTGGCTTCACACAAACCTTCCACCAGAAAAATGTATTCCAGTAAGTGGACTAGGTTCTGTAGATGGGCCAAAGAACATAACATAGACCCCTTTTCCATGCCTATTCAGAAGATCCTACAATACCTCACTACCCTGTTGCATGCAGGAGCTTCAACATCAACGATTACAGTGCATTTAGCAGCTATTGCAAACTTTCACAATGGAATTGACAATTCATCTGTTATGTCACACTGGCTGTGCAAAACCTTCATGAAAGGAGCATTACATATTAAACCTCCTGCCAAACCTCCTGTAGAGCTATTGGTGCTTCAGTCATTAACAAGTCTTCCCTTCGAGCCTTCTAATTCCTGTGATATCAAATTTTTGTCTTGGAAAACTCAACTTCTAGTAGCCCTTACCACAGTGAGAAGAGTATCTGAGTTGCAGGCCTTGAGTGTCAGGAGACCATACTTGATTTTTCATAGGGAAAGAGTTTTTCTGCGTATTGACCCCTCCTTTTTGCCCAAGGTAATTTCTGGGTTTTCAATTAACCAGTCTGTTGACCTACTGTTTTTCTTTTCCCATCATTCAAATAGAGGGGAATACCTTCTGCATACCCTCGATGTTTATAGGCAACTTTGTTTCTACTTGGACAGCAGTAAATCTTTCAGAAAAATGGACCAATTGTTTGTGGCCTTTGCAGGACCAAGAATGGGTAAGCCTCTTTCCAAAATGACTATCTTCTTGGCTCAGAAACGCCATTACTTTCACCTACCATCAGAACAGTGTCCTTGCCTTCCAAATAAAGGCTCACTCTACTAGATCGATAGCTATCTCAGTGGCCTTTCATTCCAGAGCCTCTATGGATGATATCTGTGCAGCAGCCACTTGGGAAAGACCTCATATCTTTATCACTCATTACAAATTGGATTTGGCCTCCAGGGGGTGAGCAACTTTTGGTTCTATGGTGCTCAGGAATGTCCTTCCTTAGGGCCACCCAGGACTCAAGTAGCTGGGGACTCGGTCCTGTCAGTAATGAATGAATGAAGATTTACAACATCAGATAAAGAAGTTATGTCTTACCATAACGTTCCATCTGTGTTGTAGATCTTGATTCATTCATTACCTCCCGCCCTCCTTCCCCCTTCCTGGACTCCTGGTGGATTTTAGGATCTCCTTATAAGTTAAGGTATCTGCTCAGACAGAACCTCCTTCTATCACTATTATTATTTCTATACTGTAAGGACAGGCAAACTCAATCTGAAGAGACTGAGAGGCGCATTGTGGGTAGGTCTTAGCGGAGAGTTTTTGGCTAGCACGAGCTTGGTACTGGCCGTGTCTGTTCTGAGGACGGAACCAAAGTCCTATCAGTAATGAATGAATGAAGATCTACAACACAGATGGACTGTTATGGTAAGGCACATCTTTTTAAACTTTTGCTGGACATTGTGACGTAAAGCAGAAAATGAATTAAGAATGATCTTTATGTCTCTTCCTAGTTGCAACATTTTGCCACACCTATCCTATGTAGTTTTGCTCTGCAGTTCTATGCATACTAGAATCCCTGGGCTAAGAATTCTGCTTTAGTTTTCCCTAGTTCCATCTAGCTGTGTGCTTTTTTCTAGATTCCCTTGTGTTTGCTGTTTAGAAAATGTCTTTGTTCATTGTATGAGAAACTTAGTGTCGTCAGGTGTGATTGCAGGTGTTGGATCAGATTAGAGGTCACAGACTATCGCAAACGTTGCTTGTATCACATGTGACTACAGCACAACATAATTTCTGCAATTTGCAACTGCATAAGTTGTGGCTGGTTGAGGTAAAACACCCTGATCATCATTCTATTTTAAAAGGGAGAATGAGAGCAGCACTCGTGCTCTGTCTTCTCTCTTGTTGGGTGATTCTGTTTTCCCAGTGGTTATGTAACCATGAAATTATTAGATATAAGCAAGGGAGTTTAGGGAGAAAACCCTCACATGAGAATGCAGGTGACTTGCACAAGTATATATCAGCAAGTTTTGTTGTTAAACAGTTGTGATCAACTAGTTAGCCTTTCAGGAGTGTGGAAATGGATGAATTTTAACCCCTGCAGATATGAGGAAAAACCTGAAGACCTTCTTCATTTCCAGTATTTGATGTGAATAGAAGCAGCCCAGCAATAAGGTATGGACAGGAAGCACATGGAACATATTTGTAGTAAAACGTCACCTTGCTAATCAATGCACTGCAAAAAAGAATCTGCTAAATGAACAGTGCACATTATTGACTTTAACAAGAGTTTTTTTTTTCTTGGAGACAACCACTACTGTAATTACCATACACCTGATTCTCTAAATTGACTTGACTCCAAATCCCACAACCTTGTGAGTAAGGAGACTTTATCTGCACAGTTCCACAGTAATGCTGATTTCAGTCCATAACTTTTGACTAAAAAATGGGAGTTGATTAAAAGTGATAAGTCTGTTCCTGTATCAGCTGAAGTTTGTGATTGTAACCAGGTGCCCCCCACTGAAAGATCCCAGGCAAGAGCATGTGTTAAAGTAAAAGGTAGGAAGGATCCAGAATGTAGGCGTAAGGACTTCAGGTGTAGTATTTGCAGTGCTTTCTGCTCGTCATCTTTGGACATAGTAAAAGTTAAACAGAGAGGCTCTACCCTACTTGTGTCCATTTGTTGGAACAGAACCAAAAGTTTCAGTTGACATTTTCCATCATTAACAGAGGTCTGTTACTGTTCCACAAGTAAACAAGGTGTGATGTTTAATTCCCTGGGTCATGTGAGTTGGACTCATTTCTGGCATAGTATTTTGGCTTCCATGCCTCTTTCTCTCTTTTTGGTTGGCTGCTTACTACAGAGGGTTAATGTGATTTCAACATGTCCTTCCACGTGGAGATCCAAAAGGTTTCTTCCGTCTCCATTACATTCAAGTAACATGTTCATTGAGGCATATGATCTGGTGGATAATTTACTTGATCCAAGTACTTTAATCTTACTGCACTGCACTGAACTACACAAATACATGTATGTAATCTTTTACACATTTTCATCCCACTCCTTTCACAGCATATTTCTTCATAATATATTTGTCATTATCCATTTTTTTATAAAATAAGATCTGGCTTTCTAGATTTCCCAAAAAGTATAAAACATTCAGTTGCACTTTTTCTATGTCCTTATTACTATTTACATAAAAAACATACAAAGTAGGGGTGCCATGGTGGTGCAGTGGTTAGCATTGTCGCCTCACAGCAAGAGATTCTCCGGTTCGATCCTCGGCTGGGGTGCCTTCTGTGCAGAGTCTGCATGTCCTCCCTGTGGTTGCGTGGGTTTCCTCCGGGTGCTCCGGTTTCCTCTCACATCCCAAAGACATGCTCTAGGTGGATTGGACACTCCAAATTGGCCCTAGGTGTGAGTGTGTGCATGTGTGTGCCTTCAGTGGAAGGTTGGGCGCCGGGCTGGCAACTTGACACCGTAAAACTCCACTGCCAATCACGAGCAGACAGGTGATCCGCTGTGGCGACCCCTAACCGGGAAAAGCCGAAAGAAGAAGAAGACATAAAAACATACAAAGTCATGTTCACATCAGCATTTCGAACATTATGCAAAAAAAAAAAAACTTTTGGAATTACAACACAGTCTTTAACTCTTCCACATTCCAAAAATGCATTCTGATGCTTCAGTCTTTCACTTGTAAGATATAACTTTTCACTCATCGCTTTATGTATCATTTGTCCCTTAAGTAATTTCTCCAACAATCTCAATATAAAATCTTGGCACGCTAATATGTTCTTATGTCTTTTTTCTGTAGCACGCTCAGTGTTATCCTTCAGATTACTCCTTGGTTCTACATAGTAAAATGTAATTGGTTGTTTTATTTAAAAAAGAAAATAATTTTTTCATCTGTATGTTGCAAGTTCATTTTCTTGAATTTCTTCATTACGTACCTTCTTTATTTGTCTGTTTCACAGAATTCCTTATATTTAGCCTCATTACTTGTGCTATAATGTCATTTTTCTGATCATTCATATTTCTCATTATCCAAAATAAATTTAATGATACTTTATTGTAGGGTTAATTGAAATCAACCTGCCCTCCTCTTTAATGTAAACCGCTGTACTGGATTCAGTCTCGAATTCCAAATAACAGTAAATACCACTTGTAGTAACTCTTTCCTTTTTTATTATTTTTTTATTGGTAAAACTCTCCCTACATATCCAAATGTACCTAAAATAAGCAGAATCCATTAAATAAACTGTTTTCCTATGACTGTCTAAATGTCTATGTTAATATAATAATATCTTTTCTATAATTCTGTTCCATGATTCCAATACTGTTTTCTATTCCCAAATTGTATGCTTAAGGTAATTTCTGTCAGGGAAAAGTAAATCCTTTCAGTCTTCTTCACGTAGCCCAGACATTTACTCCTTATTCAAACTTAACTCCTACTAAATTTAATAGTCTCTTCACTTAGCTCTAATTGCTTTTTCTATCCTCCGATTATTTTCTGCAACCATTTTTATATCAACATAAGAAAGAGACAAAGGTATTTCTACTCTATCCCTTAAACTTTATTGTGCATATTTAAGTCTCTATTCTACCTCCATGAATCTTGTATTCATTACTAAAACAGTACTCTGCTCATAGGGCAGCTCTGTCTAATATCTTTCTGTATAGAAATCCTTTCACTTTGCTCCATTCAGCAATATTCTGACCTGACTTTTATATACAGATGATAGTTTCAATTCTACACTCTACCGTTTATTCCATAAGTGTTAAAAATCTTCCATAATTGTAGTCAACATTATTAAATGCTTTCCTAACATCTCCCACTGCAGTTTTGCCATTGTGCCCACCATTTATCATAGAATCATAGGACGTTACTAGGCTATTGGCCCTGAAGCCCTTACAGGCCTAGCCAAGAATTAAGCCCATGTTCCAACATGTCCACAACTGATGCCTCTATCCAGCAGGGACACAGGTGGAATCCCAGGAGTGTATTTTCTGGTCTCCATCCAGTTATCCAGGTTGCACTTAAAAAGGGTTAATGAGGTACTCTGCTTGATGTAAAGAGTGAGTCTGTTCCACAGAAGGGGGAGTCTCTGGGACAAAAATTTGCCCCACTAACAAGTCCTATTGATGTCAAAGACCAGGTTGAGGTCGCGCATGCGGGTTACTCGAGTGGAGCTTGACTTGCGGATATGTAGAAATCCCATCAAGGCAGGGTCTGAGATTGCTTTGTCTGCCATATAGAGGTCACCTTGGAGGAGTCTGTATGAGACTGAGTAGAGGGACAGGGCCTTTAACCTATCTGTGTAGAGTAGATGTTTGAGGCCCTGGATTCTCCTGGTGAGGAACCTCTGTGGTCTCTCCAGGTGCTGCATGTGCTTTGTGAGGTACATGCCGAAAAAGGCATTGTACTCAATAATGGGTCTTATGAGGGAAGAATACAGGGATGTTATGACCTCCTTGTCCCTGGATGAGATACCCTTACTAATGAGATGGGCCATGTAAAAAGCTTTCCATACAACGGATGCAATATGGTGGCCAAAAATCAGATTGCTATCAACCTGAGTGCCCAACTCCTTCACGACTGATTGCGTGCTTAGGACCTTGTTGTTAATGTGATAATTTGTGGGGACGTCATTCTTCCCAAAGTGGATGATGATGCATTTTTTGGCATTCAGTTTGAGGCCATGTTTCTGGCAACAGTCAGTTGCTGGGGTGAGACCCTCTTGGAGAATGTCCACATCACTAGGGGGAATTGAGGACAGCACTCAGCTTGCAGCCATCTGCAAACTTGGTCAGCCATAGCCCACTGATTTTGGCCTACACCTCAGAAAAGTATATCCTAAACAACAGAGGCCCCAAGACTGATCTGCGGGGTACACCTCCATTACAGGTCTACTGCTTGAAATGTCTTCCCCTATTTTGACTAAGTGGGTTCTATCAGTGAGCCAGTTTGCTACCCATCTGGTAACATATGGATTGTAACATATGGATTGATGCCTTTTTGAGAGAGTTTATCTGCTATACCCAAGTGGGGAATAGTATCGAAGGCTTTGGCCAGGCCAAGGTAGGGAGTGTGCATCATCTTCCCCTTGTCCATGGCTTTGGTAACTGTCTCAAAGACGTCAACCTAATTTAACGGGCATGATCTCCTCTTGACGAAACCAAACTGTGTGGTATTGAGTGTTTGGAAGTTGCCAGTGTCCCTGTTAATGACGTCCATGATAATCCATTCCATGGTCTTGCAGATCAGGCTAGTTAGGCGGATGGGTCTGTAATTTCCTGGATCAGTGGATGCTTCACCTTTGTGCACAGGGATGACAGTGGCTGTCCTCCACTCTGCTGGAACAAAGCTGGTACTCGGGCATTGGTTGAATAGGGTGCCTAATGGTGCTGCAAGTTCCTGCCTGAGTTTATGTAGGATGCAGCCTGGGAATGTTATTGGGTTCCATGGAGGCTGTATTTTTTACTTTTGAGAGGGCACTGATGACTTTCTCCCTAGAGAAAAGGGGATGGGGGCAGGTGCTGGGGATGTCCTGATTTACTGATGAGGGGACAGAGGGATGATGTTTTTACTGAACCTGTCTGCCCGCAGGTTGGCTATATCTACAGAATTTGTGTATGTGGTGTCCTTGACCACCAGTTCTGAGCAGATCTGAGTGCTTCATTTGAGATTGCAGACATATGTGAAGAAGGCCTTATGACTGCCTTTAGTAGATGTGGCCAGTTTGGACATGAAGTTTGCTTTGGAGGATTTCACTAGTGCTCTTATTTATTGTATTAATTAATCTCTTATTTATTATTAATTTTTTCATTGTTATGTGTTACTATTTTTCTCTCTTCCTCATTTTTTAGCAGTCCTACTATTGCAATTGTTATGGGATTATGATACCTCACTATTGTTTAGTTCTTGTTAAACTGCCTCTGCATTGTTACTATACTACATGAAAATGTTCCTTTTTTGCTTATATGTTTTTCATATTTTTTGTTTATTGTAAGTTACTAGTATATAATGGAGCTTTTCTCCTCGGGCCTCTGCTGAAAATGGACATGTATCCAGCCAGACTAGCCCGGTCAACAAATGTAAAATAAAATAAAAATAAATAAAAGTCATTTGACGAAAGCGTTGATTAAAGTGGAGTTTACGCTATCCTTTTGGTGCAGTTTTTGTCTCAGCTTTTGACTCAGCTTTGGACTTGATGTTTTCTTTTTATCAGTTTTTGGTACACATTGGACATTTTTCGGTTACTGGTTGTGTTTGTGTCGCCATGGCGGTGTCCATTACCAATCCGTTAGTGGATTTGAGTGTGTATAATACACCTGGTACTTTGGAGGATTCTGTCACCTCATTGCTGTTGAAAACGTTAGGTGAAATACAAAAATCGTTGCAGCTGTTAACACATGGGAAAACTATTGCTCCACCGGTTGGAGAAAAAAGTGAAACTGGAAGCATCAGTTCCGATGAAGATGCCCAAGCAGTTATTGAAGTTAGTACATCTAAAACGATCAGTAAGGAACGTGAGACAAACTTATTTCAGGGGCAGAGAGCTGACAAGCCAGGTCCCAGTTATGCTAACATCGCAGCAGTTCTATCAGAGTGTGCTAATCCATTCTACAGTAGGAAAAGGTCAGTTAATCCTGTTCTGCAATCTTTTTATAAAGAACAGTGTGAACTTTTAAATAAACTATTGATAAAATACAAGAGTCTCGATATCGAGAACAAGGAATTTGCAAAATGTATAGAACTGGGGATAATTCCTAAGGGTTTACGTTTCTTCAAGTGTCCGAACGGTGTACATTCATCTGTCCCATTTTTTTAACACTTTAGAATAGTTTTTCAATAACTCTGGAATTGAATTTTTGAAATTACTGAGACCGGAATTGTAACATCATGAAAGATATTAAAGGGGAAATTACCAGTGTTGAGGCAACCATCGAGTCTAAATTTAAGTTCAGGTTCTGTGAAAGAAGTGAACATGCCATTCTGTTAAAAGACATTGAACAGCATGAAAGAATGTTAATAGAATGGAAAAATGGGAAACTTGAACATGATATGACAGCGTACAATATGGGGGCTGCTTATTCCTTTTTTGTTTAACAAGAAAAAAGGTTTTTTAATGAGTCGGGGAATAAAAACATCTTACATTCCTTAGTCCACCTTAAAACCAACCAAAGTAGTAGTGGTTCACATCCGGTGGAAGTTACATCTTGTGTTAAGACGAATTGTACAACAATTACTGATTTGGAGATCAGTAGGGTTTCAGAAAGTGAAGGTATAACTGATGGTGTTAATATTTCCCAAGGTGGTAGCACCTCATCCATCAATCGTGAAGGGATTGTAATAGGCGACAAAGATTTTTTAGTTGCCGAGAAGGAACAGAGAGCATCCAAACAACAGAGGATGACGAGGAAGAAAGCCATATTAATGTCGGAATCATCGATCGACGACTGAACAACAGTAGGTTGAATGGTGGCATTCTCAATTTGTCTGACTTTGTGTTAAATGAAGCGCATTTTAAAATATTGAAGCTGTGGTTAAATTTTATTCCCAGCAAGCGGGCTAATGTTGTTACTATCATCATAGATTTTAAAAAAATTACAAGATAATTAAATTTAAGATATATTTTGAAAGATGTTAAAGTTAGTAACTGTATGTTCTCCAAACCATCATGCTATAACCCTGCTTTAATACATACCATTCAAGTATTTAAAAGTGTTTGTGAAAGGGAAGTGAGGGAACTGGTCAGTAATAGAAGCAAGCATTGCTATAGCAATTTAGATCCAGAAATGAAAGCTGCTATGAAGGAGTTGGCAGATGATAATGATATTCAAATAATGATGAGTGACAAAGGGGGGATGGTAGTATTAATGAATCAAGCAGATTACATCAGACATATGGAAATTATGTTAAGTAATGAACAAGAGTATAAAACAGTTTGCTCTATGGATGTAAATCGAAGTTTTAAGTAATTTTAAGTATGTTTCTGATTTTGTGTACAATAATTTGATCTGTGGTAACTTAGATTCAGTTATGTATAACTTTTGTAAAGTTGAACATCCAAAAGTAGGGGTGATGTTTGGAATCCCCAAAACACACAAGTATATTTAACCCCCCCTTTTCGACCTATTATATCTGCTCCCAATTATGCAACTAGCAGTATGTCTATGATGGTGGATGCAGTGTTAAATCCACTTGTTAATAAGATGAGTTCCTTTCTGAGTGATTCTTCGGACTTTTTTAATAGTATTCGAGAGGTGAATGAAACACAGTTGTTTGATCCCAACCAGCACATCATTTTTATCATGGATGTAGTCTCCTTGTACACCTCCATACCCCATGACAAAGGTATTGATTTTGTCAGGGATTATTTACATCAATTTAGTGATATGGAAAATTCTGCTGTGAATTTTTATTGTATTGCCCTTGAAGTAATACTTGAAAATATTATTTTTATTTTCAACAGGGATTATTGCAGACAAGTAAATGGGGTGGCTATGGGTTCTCCAGTAGCCCCTTCCTTTGCTAACATCGTGATGGGATGGTGGGAAGTCACCATTTTGGAACCTTTAAAAGATGAATTTCATATTATATATTACAAGAGATTCATAGACTATTTGGTTTTTATAATAAGTGGAGGATACAATGAAGTTCAGTCATTTTGCAACAAGTTAAATGAAGTTTCTGACTTCCTGAAGTTCATGTTAGGGAGTGTAGGAAATTCCATTAATTTTTTTGGATGTCCAATTGTCATGGTATACAATCAACAGAAATTTTTGTAGCAGGATTTTTCGTAAAAGGACATTTAAAAATAATTATGTACATGCAACTAGCCAACATCCTTTGTTTATGCAAAAAAAAAAATACCCAGAGGCCAATTTATTAGGGCCAGTAGGATGACCAGTGATGACCAGCAGTTAGCAGATGAATCTGAATTCATTATACGATTATTCTTAGATAGAGGTTATCAAGAAGTGTTTTTGAGAGAACTGGCTAAAAGTATTTGAGACCAAAGGGACTCTAAATATCCCCCTATTTTGACTAAAGGATTCATTCCTAGTACAAAGAAAGTATGTAGTAAAGAAGATTTTCTGTGCTTCAGTACGAGCATTAATTTAGACGAGTGTATGTAATATAATAGAATGTAATTGGAAAATTATAGAAGGAAATTTAGATTTGTCCAGGGTTATTAGAGGTAAACCCAAATTTCTGTACAGGAATGATCATAACTTTAAGGCACTGTTTGAAAAAGGAAGGGACAATAATACTGTAGTTCCCAGTTTTTCTATTAGTCAAAAACCGAGGGGTATGTATAAGTGTTTTGATTGTAGTATGTGTAGATATATCTTAGAGGGTCCGCTATATACAGTTACTTCATCTGCCCTATACCATAAGAGTTCCGGGTAATTTTTGTTGCAAAACTAGGCGGGTGGTTTACATCGCAGTATGCGATGTATGCCAAGCATTTGATGTTGGCATGACTACCAGATGTCTGAACACCAGGATGAGAGAACATGTATATAATATGAAAAAGAAAGATAAGAACCAGCCATTATATTGGCATGGGTGTGAATGTCCTGGTTTTCGAAAATTCCTGTTTTCCATTTTGGAGCAATGTTCTTATGATATTCGAGGTGGCAACTTTAAAAACTATCTAGAGCAAAGAGAAGCGAGATGACAAATCAAGCTGCAAGCAGATCAAAAACCGGGCTTGAACGATGCCATTAATATTAAATGCTTTTTAAAAGAACATAAAATGCAGGTCAAGAAATGTGAATGATTTTATTGTGTTGTTAGATTTCTAAGTGAACAAAACTTTATATATATATATATATATATATATATATATCTATATATATATCCTTTTTAGTGGTAGTAAAATTTTTTTTAAGTTCATATTGGTTTACATTGGATAATTGATAGCAATTAACGCAGGAGTATATATTGTGGTTTTATCTTGCATTGTTATGTGGTTCTGAAGAAGTCATTTGACGAAAGCATTGATTAAAGTAGAATTACTCTATCCTTTTGGTGCAGTTTTTGTCTAAACTCTCAGCTTTTGACTCAGCTTTGGACTTGGTGTTTTCTTTTTATCAGTTTTTGGTACACCTTGGACATTTTTCGGTTACTAGTGCTCTTATTTACTTGTTCAGGCTAAGCAGAGATTGCTTCCAGTTAGCCACCTGCTCCTTCTTGGTCTTGGACAGCATTTCTTTTCCTTTTATTATAGAGTTCATTTTTTGCAGATGTCCAGCAGACAGGTTTACTCTTCCTTGAGGAGGATGATTTTGTCCTGTCAGTTATTCCTGATTCCATTCAGCTATATAAATACTCGTATAGTACTTTGGTGTAGGTTTGGTCATATGTGCTAGTTCCTATGGAGGGGGCTGTGAAGCTCTTTATACCTTCTCTTTGGAGGTTGTAGTAAGCTTTGGAGAAGTTTTTTTGTTGGACTGTAGTGGGGGGGGGGGGTGGAGACTTCAAAAGTGACTGCTTTGTGGTCTGATCTTACCAGCGAGGATGACACTGTAGGGATGCTGCAGTGGTTACGCATGTTAGTTAATACCAAGTCCAAGATATTTTCACCTCTTGTGGGGTTGTCAACCCGCTGGTCCAAGGCATTTGCATTGACGAAACCATGGAATCTCTGGGCATTTGTGTTTTAGCATGAGTAGTTCTTGCACTCTATGGTTGGATAGTTAAAGTTGCCCAGGATCAGAGTAAAGGGTTGAATCTTGATAGATTCGAAGAGGTCCAGATAGGTGGTCTGGACATCTTAATTCAAAGTTTGGGGCCTGTAGCTAG
Source organism: Protopterus annectens (assembly GCF_019279795.1). NCBI lineage: Eukaryota > Metazoa > Chordata > Ceratodontiformes > Protopteridae > Protopterus > Protopterus annectens. Next base: position 592,038,081 of record NC_056750.1, read on the forward strand.
CTATGACTTGAATAGGGGTCTTGTAAGTGGTTAACTGCACCTGGAGTGTCTCCTGTGCATCATACTGTTTGACCAGCCTGGAGGTGTGTATGTCTTTAATATAATTCAACTCCACCTCCTTTTACTTTGCTGCCCATGGTTTGGGGTCAGAATATATGATAGGATGAGTAACCTGATATGGCTGGGGTGCTCTCCACAGGTTTGAACTAGTTTTCTGTGACTGCACATATGTCAGCATCTTCCAGGGTTAAGAATGCTTGCAGTGAGTGCAGTTTTGTGTTTAGACTCCTAATGTTTAGCAGCATGACCTTTAGTTTACGTTTTGATGAAATTTTCATATTGGTAGTTTTGACCTCATGACATTGCCTAAAAAGGCGCTATGGGGGAGGTAAGAGCCTTTTCCAGAAGCCTGAAACCCAAGGGAAACAGATGCAGACCATCTCTGGTAAAAGCATCGTGGTTTGTCAACCATGTTTTCCCAGGCTGTCCGGTACTAGATCTCCAACTTCATTTATTTTAATACTAGCACTTCTTGACTCTGACTTCCTTTCACTGCATGTATATGCCCCTTTTTAATATTTCTCGCAGAATTTTATATATATATTTTTTTGCAATAGTTTCATTTTGATTATGTAGTCAGTCTTGAAGTTTATTATATTGGTCACTGCTCTAGTAGCCTTAACTATATGGGGTGTATCCTGCCAAGCATATGACAGTTGGCACCTTCAATGTGCCCAAACTGTTAGCTCTAGCTGAGCCGACTAAAAAGGCAGGTGTGGGTGCCAAACCCCTCAGAGCTTTGCTTTAATTGAAGAAAACGCTCGTCTGCGGACTTTCAAGGATCGACATGTAGCTTGTGCTGTTACCTTGCTAGGCAGATAAGTTACCTGTGGGTTAAAACCTTCCACATCAATAGGTCATTTTGTTGTACTTTCCTGTTTTCTAAGATAAGAGTTTGAGTTTTAAAAGACTGTGTGGAGATAGTTGAAGGCTGCCACCCTAGCCAGATAGAGTTTTGTAGATAATTTTGTCATTTGTAAATATTATTGTAAGCCACAGGCTTGTTCTCTTAAATGTGAAAAGATTGCATTGGATATTGAACTGCAAAAATGTAACAGTAGTGCACTCTGCTGTAAGAAAGCTAGGTCAAGCATTTCATGACCGTCTTTGATGTCAAAATTTGGAGCCGATATGTCTAGAGGGAGGCATTCTGCCTATTGTTTTAAGACCAGAGTTAATGGCTAGAATTTGCATGCATTAAATGTCCTTTATTGCTCTAGTTTTTGACCAGGTGTAAATAATGTAAATGTAGTTTGTTAGCCTGGGAACACCAGAGAAGTGTGAAGAATGATGTCATGTGAAGCAGCTCTGTGTTATCAGTTTAAAGAGAGAGAATCAGAGAGCTCTGAGCAATTTGTCTTGCGAGCATCCAACATCACCGGCACTGCTTTGCTCTATATGCAAGTTATTTAGAACTGTGTTTTCTCTTAGAAATAGCTAGGAATTAGGAAGATTAGACCAAGTATTTTTCTGTAAAGTCAGAACTTTTCTACAGTATTATTTTTAGTATTTCTCTGTGATCTCTGAACTCTTGACTAGCACTGTGTAATAAAAAGTATTGTCTACTGTGTTTATTATTTATTATTAAATATTTTTAAACCTTTTAACTGTGGCTGTTTTGCATGGAGGTAATTTAAGCTCTAAGAGTACATTGCATGTATGTAGTGATACTGTACCAAGTCACTGTAATAAGCCTTTACTTCAGTCACACCATTTGGATAATAATATTGCGCAGTAATAATTGGACACCCTTTCAGAATGGCCTTTGAGTAGCTGATATTAATGGGTGGTAGCAGCTGGTGGTACCTTTTAAACTGGTCAAAAAAGAGGCACAGCTGGATAACCTGTGCCAGCCTTCCCCAGGAGTGTCTATGTGGTTGTATATAACTCTTATCGCAAAGTGTTTGTGTCAGCTCATTGGGCAGCGACACGAAGCACTGGTTGCACAAGAGAAGGTGCTGGAGGTTTTAGCTTGCCCACTTGGCTGAGATCGGGACCCTGTAGCTGTGCCAGTGGAGGAGTTTTATTGGGGACCTGGAGAGAAAGGGAGAGACTAGCCCCAGACTGACTGTGATCCCTGTGTGCTCTTAAGGGAAATTGTACTTTACTGTGCGTGTGTATTTATTATCCTTTCTCTATGTGGATGGGTCTCACTGGTGTCGTAGTGAGGATTGAGGCTCCTTGATTGCTGGCACGGGCGTCAAGACTTAACTGTACTTTTAAGTGAGAGGACACTTTTGTCTGAGAAGAAACTGTTTATTTTACAAAGTATTTTAAGTGTTTTTTACTGTGTTTTTTATGTGAAAAGGTGACTTTTAAAGACATTATTTTTCCTGGCTTCTGCTGCTTGTTTTCTCCAGGAAGAGGCATCATTTTTGGCTTGACTGTGGAACAAGTTTACCAGTCCAATGGTTGGTCCTCCTAGTCACAAAAAGTAGTAATTAAGCAAACAGCCTTTGCTATCACAGCAGGCTAGCAAATTGCCTCAGCCGCAAGTGGGTGAGTCTGCTGTGGCCAAAACTAATTCTTTGAACTTTTTTATTTATTTATTTGTACTCTGGATCCTTCTGGTGTAGCACCTACAGAAACTAAGACTGGGGGTTAACCATGTCCTCTGCAGATGATGTGATCACTTCAGTGGGTGAGGGAGAGCCACTCTTTTTGGTCCTGGGAGAAGTAACAGGGAAGACTTACCTGTTTAGTCAGAATGTTGATGTGAAAAATGAGATTTTAAATCCTCTTTTAGAAAGAGATTATTTGTTGGTTCCACTGCTTCAGAGGTTATCAAAAAGTGTGAGGAAATGGTAAGTTGATACAGGGAATCTGTAAAAAAAATTTTCACTTATTTTCTAAGGAATTCCCCAACCCTTCATCCAGTTTCAACAAAAAAAAAAACAATTCTTATAAAAATATGGGTAAACAGAAGTTTTAAGAAGAAATGGGGAGTGGGGTCCAAAAAAAATTCTAGAACCCTGCAGAATCAAGGGCAGTCCAGCATGTCAGAATTGACTGTTTAAGGGATCTTGCCACCCACACACACCTCTCCCCTCCCTGGCAGTTCCTTTTCCCCTTTAGAAAGTTTGAATCTCCATGTTTGCCTTTGACAACAAATAGTTTCAGACAAATGGGTTTTAAAGATCATTCATCAAGGTCACAGATGACGGCGGGAGGAAGTCCTAAATTTCCAGGCGGACATTTCCTAAACCACAAAATCAGACAACTCTGCTTCCCTCTGTCCTTCAACACACATTGTCTCAGGAAGTGATAGAAGCAGTTTCTCCTTCCCAGAATGGGAAAGGTTGTTATTCAGTGGTGTTAGTACCAAAGAAAGAAGATACTTGGAGACCAGTTCTGGATCTTTCTTTCCTAAATCTGTTTGTAGTAGTGCTGTCACTTCGCAACCAGTTTTCATCCTCTTCCTCTTTTAAGTTTCCTGGTAATACTAGATTTAAAAGATGCTTATCACATTCTTTATTCATACAGACTTCGTGTTCCTTAAGGCTTTTGTGTCTGGATCACATTGTCAGTTCTTGCCTTACCCTTTGGACTATCAACTGCACCAAGTGTGTTCACAAAATGTCTAGCACCAGATTTGATGCTGTCAATCTTCATTCATTTTTGACTGATGAGTTCGGTTCTGACCAGTTGTCACCGACTCGGCTGTTATATAAAGCTCACGCCAGCCAAGAACTCGTGAGCTAAGGTTTTATCCGCAATACCCCTCTTCCCATTATTCCAGATCTCGTTTGCCATTCTGAAAATTGGACGCGTCAGCTGATACTCTCAGCTACGTGCTTTTATTTAGTGGTGTTTGGCTGTCAGTTCTGAGACCCTTTGTTCGGTTCCAGTTGTTTCTACGGCATCATCTCTAGCTCTCTGGACCATGCCAGTTTCGAACCCTCACCTCCGATTCCTGTTCTAGATGGCAGCTCATTGGAGCAGGGTGCAACCTCGGTTCTGAGGCTGTCTTTCTTGGTTCCAGGCTCCCATCCCTCTTCAGGTGGGCCTGCCTTCCATCATGGAGAGAGCTTTGGCCTCAGCAGGCTCCTTCCTTGTCAGAGTGCCATATTTTTGTATCCTCTGGCTTGCAGCTGTCACAGTCTACTACGTCTGGACAGTGGGCACAGGAGCTGCAAGACACCCCAGTTCAGGTTTCCCCCTCCTTGGAGTTTTCTTCAGAATTTCCCCCTGAGAAGCCACCCAGTAAGAGGGGACGTGCAAGAAGAAGCACCTAGATTCTCCAGAAGAATCAGTCACAGAAGACACAGATTACGATGAAGGGGAAGGTCCCCCCTCCCAGTTAATCCCTGAAGATGTCTCCTTCGGAGACATCCTGGAAATACTGAAACAGAGGGGTGATTGGAAGCCCTCAAACCCATCCCCTGAGGAATCTGTGTTCTTGCAAGCTTTTTTGTGCCCGCCCATCTACTTCTTGGGTGATCCTACCCGCTGATGATATAATTAAGCTGCATTGTTCAGTGGGCGTGGAAGGTTCCTGATTCCATACAGCCCATTCCCCAGAGACCAGATAAAATTTTGACCAGCCTCATTGGACAGAGGGCCTAGCAGTGGATGCCATGTTGGTGGTGGCAGCCACCAAAAAGGAACTCATCGAGAAGAGTTTTACTCTCCATCCTCCTAACTGAGAGTCTAGGACAATGGACAGGTTCGGTAAGCTGGTTTTTGCATCATCAACCTTTGCTATTAGGTCCTTGAACTTCTTGGCACATTTTACTAGACTCCAAAGGGACCTGATAACAGAGCTTGCAGACACCCTTACAGGAGCTGTATCTGACGAGTTCGAGACAAAGTTGCCTCGCAGCTTGCCACCCTGGAGTCTATCCCAAACTCGTCCATGTGGCTCATTGCTCATACAGCCGAAGGGACTTCTAGGGCAGCGGGTTCAGGAGTTGGCATAAGGTGGCACACCTGAATGCACTTGTGTGACATAGCGGAACCCTTAAAGTCGTCCTTCGTCAATGCTCGAGTTGATGGCGCCTCTTTGTTTGGCCCAAAAGTTAAAAACACACTAGCCAGGTGTGAAAAAGATGGAAAGACCCTTTCTGCTGTGGGTGTTCCTTTTTCTACTCCTCAACGAGCCAACACTAGGAATCAGAGGAGTGGGAAAATGTGGTTTAAAAAAATCACAAGGGCTTTTTTGTGACACAGATGGTGAGTACTTCCCTCGGGGCAGAGGAGGGAACTCTACTGGAAGATGTCCTCCCCATGGCAGAGGGGGTCCGTGTAATCAGGGCTCCAGAGATGCCTTTTTCAGACAACCCTACCAGGGCTCCTGAATGGAGGCCAGATTGCTTACCTCTGGAAGCAGTCGGGGAAGATTTTCAGTGTACCAGTCAGCCTAGCTTATGATAACTTCAGATACCTAGGTGCAGAAAAGTATCACTAGAGGTTACCATGTTCCCTTCAATCTCTTACGAAGGCTTCCAAAGCAATTCCCGATGTTCCACCCAGTCAGAGGGATCTAGCAGCAGTAGAAATCCAAAAGCTGCTAAAGAGTCATCCAGGAAGTCCCACCAGACCAAGTAGGATCCGGATTTTGCTTAAGATTCTTTTTAGTGCCAAAAAAGACAGTGGACTGGAGGCCAATTCTGGATCTCAGCCTATTGAACAAATATGTACAACAGACAAAATTCCAGATGGTCACAGTTCAGTCTATCCTTCCCTTTCTGGAGAAGGACGATTGGATGTGCTCTGTAGATTTTCAGGATGCGTCTTACCACGTAAAGATGGACAAGTGCTCCAGAAGATGTCTCTGCTTCCAGCTAGGAGCCCATCATTACCAATTTCAAGCACTGCCCTTCGGTCTCACCACAGCCCCCAGGGTGTTCAACAAATGCATGGCAGTCATAACAGCTCACTCAAGACTACAAGGATTCCAACTGTTTCCATATCTAGATGACTGGCTCCTCACAGCCCCCTCCAGGCATCTAGTGCTTCATGCCACAGACTTCTTGCTATGCCTCACCAAGGCACTAAGCATTTCAGTCAACAAGGAAAAATCACAATTGACTCCTACACAAGATCTAGAGATCATTGGAGCAAGACTAAATACAATTTCTTGTATAGCCTCCCTTCCCTTCCACAGGCTGATTAAGCTTAGGTCACAAGCTCAAGCAAATATTTCCCCAAACAAAGTTCCTGCTCCCCTGGTACTGCAGACTCTGGGGACCATGTCAGCAACTATAGCTTTAGTACCTTTAGCAAGGTATCACATGAGGCTGCTTCAATGGCTCTTGGCATCACAATGGTCCATTCTCATGCACCCAATGTCGCATCCACTCCTGATAAATTGCTGCAAAAAGGATTTATCTTGGTGGATGAAGCCAGAAGAAAATCTAAGGGGTTGCACTTTTTCTCCCTCTCTGCCCAAAGCCATAGTCACCACAGGTGCTTCCCAGATGGAGTGGGGGGGGGGGGCATTGTCTGGGAAAGACCGTTCAAGGCATTTGATCCCCAACAAGAGACCAATTTGTACATCAACGTCCTAGAATTGAGGGCAGTGCTTTTAGCATTGCAAGCATTCCAATCTGTCCTTCCTTTGGGGACCATTGCAGTCCAGTCAGACAACGTCAGTAGTCTGATATATCAACAAACTGGGAAGAACCGGATCTTATCCACTATGTTGGGAAGCCCTAAAGATTTGGCAATGGGCTATCATTTCCAACTGCTTTCTGATAGCAACGCATATCCCAGGGAACTCCAGCGTGGTTGTGGACAAGTTGAGTGGATGCATTCTCCTGCCTCACGAGTGATCTCTCAACCACAACATAGCAATTAAGATATTTCATCGTTGGGGCCAGCCATGCTGCGATCTGTTCGCCTCTCTGACAAACAACAAATGCAGCGGCTACCTTGCCCTAATACCCACTCATGGGGAGTCCCCGAGAGACGTACGTCTTCTCGATTGGCCCCCAGGACTCCTTTATGCCTTTCCCCATTACACTGATTCCCCAATTTTTAAGGAAAGCCTAAAGGTTGAGAAGCAAGTAATGCTCATTGCACACTATTGGCTCCAACAAGTCTGGTTCCACTTTCTTTGGCCTCATCTGTTTCACCATCCTTGAATCCTGGACCCAGCTCCGGACGTGCTGTCTCAACCTCAGGACTTGGTGCATCCCATCTCCAAAATCTCAAGCTGATGGTTTGGTATCTCCAATTCCAGTAATTGCCAGGCAGAATAACTTATCCTCTTCAGTACAAAGGATTCTTCTGGCTAATAGAAAATATTTTTGATTTGGGCCTATACAAATAACATAGACCCCTTTTCAGTGTTAGTTGACAAGGTCTTGGAATATTTAGAGACCTTATTCGAAATGGGAGCCTCTGCATCCACAATTAAGGTTCATTTAGCCACTATTTCCAATTTTCATAATGGACTTGTTCGTTCCTTGATGTCTCATCTTTTATGCAAACTTTTTCTTAAAGGCACTCTGCATTTAAAACCCTTAGTCAAGGATCCTATAGCTCCATGGGATTTGACTTTAGTCTTACAATGCCTAGTTTGTCAGCACTTTGAGCTAGCAGCTACTTGTCATCTCAAGTTTTTGTCTTGGGAAAACCCTCTTCCTAGTAGCTGTCACGTCTGCTATGAGAATTTCGAGTTACATGCTTTGTGTGTGAAACATCCTTATATCATTTTTCACAGAGAGAGAGTGTCACTAAGAACCAACCCGTCCTTCCTCCCCAAGGTGGTATCAGAATCTAATATTAACCAGATTATAGACCTGCCAGTCTTCTTTTCAAATCTTTCAAAAAAAGGTGAATACTGTTTACATTTGCTAGACGTCAACAGGCAATTACATTTTTACTTGGACAGAACAAAATCTTCTTTAAAATCAGACCAATTATTTCTGTCCTTCTCAGAACCAAGATTGGGCAAACCTGTATCAAAGGTTACCTTATCAAAATGTCTTAGACTGTTTTACTTTTGTCTACAATCAAAACAAACTCAAACTACCTACTTCAGTTAGGGTGCATTCTACCAGATTTGTTTCCACTTAGTGGTCTTTCATTCCAAGGGCTCTATGGAAGAAATATGTGCAGCTGCAACATGGGCTACTCCTTATACCTTTACCACTCATTACAAATTAGACATGGTCTCCAGGAGAAGGGCATCCTTTGGCTGTGAGGTACTTAGGAACAGCCTTCCTAAGTGCCGCCCAGGATCTAAAGTAGCTTGGGACTCTGTCCCGTCAGTCAAGAATGAATGAAGATTGACCACATCAGATAAAGAAGTCATGTCCTTGCCATAACGTTCCATCTGTGTTGTCGATCTTCATTCATTCTTGATATCCCACCATCTTGCCCCCTCCAAGAGACTTCTGGAGGATTGGACCTGGCCCTGGGAGGCTATAGGGTTATACCGTAGACAGGGCTTCTGTATTTTTTTTTACTTCACTGCAAACGCGATCTGAGGTAATGGGGTGAGGGGCACTGTAAGTAGAGCCTTAGCTCGAGAGTTTTTGGCTGGTGCGAGCTTTATATAACAGGCAAGTCAGTTCTGACAGGTCGGAACCAAACCCATCAGTCAAGAATGAATGAAGATCGACAACAAAGATGGAACGTTATGGTAAGGGCATAACTTCTTTTTATAACTCATTGCATGCTAAAGGGCATCAATATTTTTCAACATTTAGATGACTTGCCTATCTTTGTCATTTTCGAAGTGTCAAGTATCTCTCACTCACGTGTGAGAGCGCTTACACAAGCTGATAGAGCAAGATAACATTCAAAAGTCTTTTTGACTCCTTCACACAGGATTGAGTTCCTGGGGTGTCGTTGAGACACCTCAGTTCAAAGAGCTGATATTCGTGAAATCATTTGGTGGAGACAGCAAATTTCTCTAAAGCCAGGTCTTGCCTCCCTCCTCCGTGCTCCATAGCAATTGATCACCACAGACTCCTCAGACTTTGCTTGGGGAGCAGTTTCGGGAGAGAAAAAAGTGCAAGGTGTATGGGACACCAAAGCCAGATACAAGTGCATAAATATAAAAGACATGCTTGTCTTGATCAAGGCACTCAACTCAGTGAACTATCTTTGGTCCCCAGGAACACTTCCTGTTGTTACAATCAATGTCACAGTCATGGTACATCAGTAAGTAAGGAGAATTCTGTAACTTCCTTTGCACACTAGCCATGTTAACTTGGGATATAGCTTCACACCACATTCTCACTTGACTGGCATCCTACATTCTGTCAGAGCAAAATTGTGGGGCGGACAAGTTGCGTGAGACAAGGACGTAACCTCACAAATGTAATCTAGATTAGGGAGTCTTCCAAGATTTGATCCATTTGTGTGGAGTTCCTCAGTTAGGCCTCTTTGCCTCCTGTCTGAACAGTTAACTGGCAAGATTTTGCTCCTGGGCTTGAAGTGCATTATTATATATTAGTATTATCAAACCTCACCTCCTTCCTTACAACTTTTGTCAGTTAGGGAGTTGCCTCCTCTTTATTTTAAATAAAAGTGATAATTAAATAGACATTTTTTAAACTCAATTATTTTCAAACACTTCCAAAGATCCATTAAGTTTTCATTCAATTCTTTTAATATATCTTGATACATTATTTTGTTTATCTCTATGCTTAGTTTTCCCATACTAACATAAACCTTATATTTTTCCTCAAAACTAACCCACCAATCAGTCTGTATATTATAAAATCTCTCCCATAGCAGAATGGTCTATCTATACATATTTTATATCTTTTTTAAAACTGCCTTTGCTAGAATCTTCCTGCCAAGTGTATATCATCTTTCTTTGACTTTTTGCTTCTTCTTTATTACATACTGCCACTCAAAATGCAAAATGATTTGAAAAAAATTGTTATATTAGGTCCCACATCCTTATCTAGAATGTCATTTAACATTATACAGCTCATTTCTGTTTTCAGAGTTGATCTGAAATAAGTGTATGGCTATTCTCTGCCCAAGTACAACTGCCCACAGTTTAAAAATGTATGTATGTATACATCTGTGTCACCTTCCTCTATTTTTATAATGTCACAATAAACATATCCAGTTACTGTTAGCCATATGTGCCATCATATAAAGTTTACTATCCTCAAACAGTTGCCCCCTATCTTTTACTAAAGCAGATGATTAAACTCCAGCTATCCTCACTACCTTTCCATTCATTCTTTCTTCCACTACATGATGTTCTATCAGCTCTTACTTTTTATGGAATATGTACTTTTGTATGCGACTTATTCATAAAAAAATCCAGATCAGAATTTTACTTCCCCAAATCTTTCTGATGAATTCTAATACTTTCTTTCAAAAAACAAAAATCAAATAAAATATAGGCATCCTGATTCACTCACCATTCTGTGATAGACACATTTCTAAACTCATGTTTATACTATTAGCATTTACAGACGAAATCTTAATGTTATTCCTTTCTGTTCCTCTTAAACTTTGAAAAAGATCGTTTAACTCTGTTGGAACCTACCTTTTACCAACTGACTTTTTCCTTATACTGTCTTCTTTCTTCTCTTTACATTTTGGCAGGCATCGTCATCATCATTTTGTAACTGTTGTATTCCTTGATCCAGTGTTGTCTACTTTTGTCAGATTCACCTATGGGTTGTTGGATCTGATCAGATCTGACCTTGGTACTAGTCCTAAAGCTTGAGGTTCCAGGTCTCTGACTCCTCCCCTACCAATAAGTCCCTGGCCTCCATCATATTACCTCAGATCTCATTTGCTGCCTGAGGTGTTTGGTCATGCTTCTGAGGGCTCTAATTATTTGTATCCTTTGCAGTACCTTTGTTCACTCCTCCCTTGCAAAGAGAGTTTTACTGTCTTTAGTTTGCTGCATAAACCTTTTTCAAAAAAAAAATTAGTAGTTTAGATGTGATTTTTTTTTTGCAGTTTATATATGTGTTTAGTATAGGAATTTAGGAGAGTTAGTAGAGTAGTTAGGATTTTTCTAAGTAGTTTTCTAAATATTTTTCTTAGTTCACAGAAGTGTTAAAAATGTTGGCTTTAAATTGTTGTAGTTAGTGTCTAGGTAAGTTATGTCCAGTCAGCCAGTATTTCCATTGTGTGTGTGTTTTACTGTGTCTGTAATAGCTGATTAGTCAAGGTTTTAAAAAGTGCTGGCCCACCCCAAGACCTTCACTCGCTCTGCGTATATTGTTTCGGGGCCACACATTTAGATACTTTGTCAAGCCTGTGCTTCCTTTAGTGTTAGAACATTATAAGCCAGGTGAGAAACCCTTACTTTCAAGGGTCTCCTTCTTCCTCGGTCAGGGAGTGCCACCCCTACATCATTTTCATCCATTTCTTCTCTTAAAGATAATTACAAGAAATCTAGTAAGAAAGCAGATGCAGACAAAGACAAGGAAAACTCTAAGGACAAGTTAAAGGGACTCCGAGAAGTCCATTAAGAGGTCTGTGGATTCTACCCTGTCTACATAATTGGATCCGAAAGTACCGAGGCTTTTGGAGCCAGCAGTCTCTTGGCACCGTACATCTTCAACTCAGCCCAAGTTCTCACTGGAACCTGTCAGCCCAAGACTGCATTCTCCAGGTCTTAAGTTGAACTACTACTCCAGACCACCGTTGGTGGCGTTGTCGTCTTGGTCTTCAAGGAGTTTGATGAACAAGACGTTGACAGAATGATGAGAAAATTTCTCAGGATGCAGATGCAGCTTGGGATGCTCTCGGTACTATCCTCTGGGAATGTACCAAGGGCTGGCCCATCTACCCCTCCTCTCTGCTGTTTTCCGGTACTGGTTTACGCATCGGGCAAGATCTATCCCGGAGCACCTTTGTCTGAGCTGACAGTTGAGGTCACTTTGACTCAGACTGGTTCCCTTTTTCTTTCAGATCCAACACATTTGGATACGGAACTGTCTGAGAGCAGAAGCTTTGGTGTCAAGGTTCAAGGAGAGGGTTTGACCTCAAAACTGTTAGAGTAGTCCCTTCTCCTCCGCGCTAGAGAACTCAGCACTGAGATCACCAGATTTCAGAGAAATTTGAAGGAAATTTTCACGTCTCTCTCAGAGATACTAACTGGCATTTCCATTCAACAGCATGCCTGGATGCCCCTCGGTGACCTTTGCAGAAAGTTTCAGAATGCCCTTCATTAACACCCCCTTTGATGGGTCCACTCTGTTCAGACCTAAAGTTAAAGAAATGTTCACCAGGAGTTAGCAGGATGATGAGACACACACTGCATTTGGCATCCAGTTCTCCACACCTTACTCTAGGAATCAGAGAACTGGAAATAGGATGTGGTTCAGGAAAATAAAAGAGACCTTATTATAAGACTCCTGGAGATGGACCTCATGGCAGAGGAGCCAGTGACAGTAATGGACATTACTCCAGTTGCAGGGATGGACCACATAATCAAGACTTTCGTGGGCCATTTTTCAAAAAGCCTTTTCAGCATCCATGAAGGATTGCCCAATTGCACTCTGAATGCAGTTGGGGGACACTTATTTGTGTACCTAAGGCCTGGCAAAACATAACCCACAGATTAATGGGTGCTAGACCTTGTCCCCAAAGGTTAATCAATGCTGTTTTCCCTTTTCTGTCAAATAGAAGAGAGTTCCAGACATCTCACCCAGTTGATGCTAGGGATCATTGTCAACATTTCCTTGAGCTAGCTCGCACCTTCTCAACAGATAGTTTACTGGATGTCATCTGGACACAACCTTACAGACTGCCAGTCTTCCAACATCCACGGTTCTTTCTCTTCATCTCATTGACATGCAAGTTTTTCACCTCCCCTGTCTTCCAGCAAGGATGATCTGTCCTTCTGTTTGGTCTTATGGCATCCACTTTCCTCATAATCCTGCCTGTCAGATATTTTATGTGGGTTCTTCATTGGACTTCATTGGTACAATGATCTTGGAGTCCATCCACTCCACACCAAAATAAAACTAATACAGATCTACAGACGGCACATACCTTGATGGATAATGTCTCCTTTAGTGATAAATGGATGACCATTCAGAACAAGTTCCCCTGTGGCAGTTGCAGCAATGGATACCCTTCGAGCGTGGACATTTTGAAGGGAAGACTGTTGAGGGTACTTGGTCACATATAGAGGTCAGTCTTCACATCAGTGTTCCGTAGATGATGGCAGTCCTAGTGTTGCAGGCCTTTGAGGACAGTCTCACCAGAGGTGTGATTCAGGTATGGACACACAGCATATCTGTAGTCTGGTACATAAACAGGGAGGAACCCATTCTACCCCTTATGCAGTGAAGCCATGAAAGTCTGGCAGTGGGTGATCACGCTGCTTTCCTATAGTAGTGCATATCCTTGGGTCATCCAGTGTTCTAGCGGACAAACTGAGCAGGTCTGTATTAATGCCTCAAAAATGGTCCCTCAGTCCAACAGAGGCAAACTTGTTTCTCAGTTGCTGGAGTGAGCTTCACTGCAATCTTTTTGTGTGTGATAAAATTCACAAGTGCAGTAGATACTTTGCCCTAATCCCTGCACAGATACAGTTATTGAGGGATGCTGTGGCCGACTAGCGGTACTCTGGTCTCCTTTATGCTTTTCCCCCGTTGCCTCTAATGAACACATTTATACAGAAAACAAGAATGTGCAAGGCCAAGGTGATCCTCTTTGCCCCTTTCTGGCCTCAGCAGACATGGTTTCCATTCCTGTGATCACTTCTAGTGCATCCTCCCTGTAAACTGGATCGGTATCCAGATCTCTTGTCTCACTTATCCAGACTTAACTACCCCAGATCAGAAAACCATGAAATTAACCGCTTGGTTCTTCCAATTCTGACATTCGCCAGAGATGGTAGACTTTCCTTGTCGGTTGTTCAGATCTTATCAGCCTCTCAAAAACATGCCACCACCAAAATGTACAGCAGCAATTGGAAAATATTTGCTATTTGGGCATTATCCAAAGGTCTAGACCTATTTTCAGCTCCTGTTCCATCCATTTTACAGTTTTTATCAGATTTTTTTCACAATGGGTTTAGCTACTTAATTATCAAAATGCAGTTGGCAGCCATCTCTAACTTTCACACATGCCAGAACAGCTCGTCTATAGTGTATTTGAAGATTCCCAAAGCCACTTTAAAGGGAACTTTTGTACTTCATTTCCCAATCAGAGATTCAGTTCCTCTTTGGGACATTACTATCATGTTGCAAACATTGACTCAGCTGCCATTTGAGCCAGCAGCACCAGTGCATTTGAAATTCCTGTCTTAAACAATTTTTCTGGTGGCTGTCACATGAGCTGAGCATATGTCAGAGATGCAAGCAATGTCCTGCAAACCACCTTACTTGTTTTTTCATAAGGATTGGGTTTCACTGAGAAATAATGGTATTTCGATCAAAGAAAGTAGACCCATTCAACTATATTAGAAAATCTTGGAAAAAAGACTGGTAGATTTATTGCCTGATTTAGATAAGCTTCGAATGCCATCTTGGGAATGAAAGCAGCATTGGTTCTCAGTGTAACCCAATCCTTATGAAAAAAACAAGTAAGGTGGTTTGCAGTACAATGCTTGCATCTCTGATATACGCTCAGTGGGTCTACTTTGATCGAAATACCATTATTTCTAACAAAGAAAGTACGACCTTACTTTCGTGAAAGCACTTTCACGAATTCCGGTTCGGCAAACCAGCAATCTAAATAAAACAGAGCACTGCAGTGGGGATAAAGTAATATACCTGTTTCCCCACTGTAGTGGAATCTTGGAGTTGGTATATTTAATGTAGCGGGGGTGTGGGGTGTGCAGGAGGGGCTTAACCCCCTGCAAAACGGAGTTTAAATTATTTTTTTATTTTAATTGCCGGTTCGCTGAACTGGAATTTGCAAAAAGTAAGGTCGTACTTACTTTGATTGAAATAATTATATTTCAATCAAAGAAAGTAGACCCAGTTGAATACATATTAAATATGCAGGATGTCCATCGCCAACTCAGATTTTATCTTCACAGCTACGACTTTGCCAGTCTTTAAACATTACAATCAACTATGCCGAGTCACATTAACTTCCTGTCCAAGTCTTGGAGTTTAAAGGTGCCCACCTGGACACCAGCAGTAAAGTAACTGTTTTTCCTTCAAGCAGAGTACAGTCTATAAGATGTCAAGTGACAGAGATTCTTTCTCATCCCTCTCCTCCAGCATGACTGGTCCTTCAAGCTTTTGGGTCTGTGGGAGCTGCTGTAACCTTGGTCCCGATGACTCAATTTTATTTGCGTGTTCTTCAATGGACTCTAGTTGTTCAGTGGTCAGTTCTTCAACATCCACTGTCGTCACCAATAAAGATTTCCTGGGTTTCAGAAATTACCTGCTTTGGTGGGTACAGTCCAGTGAAGCTTGTTGACGTGTCCCTTTGCGTTTCCACTCACAGTAGCCATAGTGACCACAGATGCTTCACAACTGGGGTGGAAAAGCATTTCTTGGGATGGACAGTCCAAGGCACGTTTTACCCAGAAGAGACCAATCTCCACATCAGCATCCTGGAGATGAGAGCAGTCGTCCTAGTTTTGCAGGCCTTTCAGGACTCCCTTCCTCTGGGTAAAATTGCTTTCCAAATAGACATGTTCTTGGTTTGGTACATCAACAAATGGGGGGGGGAGGTCTGATCCCTACCCCCCACTTTGTCAAGAAGCAATGAGAGTGTGGCCGTGGGTGATCATCTCCAACTGCTTTCTTATGGTAATGCACATCCCAGGGAAATCCAGTGTACTAGTGGGCAAACTCGGCAGATATATTCTTATGCCTCATGAATGGTCTTGCAGTCATTTAGTGGCAGTGGGGATTTTCCACCTATGAGGTCAACCATGCTGTGATCTCTTTGTCTCAGCCCACAGCATCAAGTCCAGCAAGTTCTTTGGCCTGATCCCTCCTCTAGGGGGAGTCACTGAGTGATGCTGTAATCCATGCTTGGCCCTCCAGTATCCTCTTTGCTTATCCTGCTGTACCTCTAATCACCAAATTTCTTCAGAAAGCACTCTGGTTGAAGAGCACGGTTATCCTCATTGCCCCTTTTTCTCCTTATCAGGTGTGGTTTGTCTTCCTTTGGTTTCATCTTCTGTGTCCACCTTGGACACTGGACCCCAGTCCAGATCTGATCTCTCATCCCACGGGGATGGTGTATCTGGACATTGTAGGTCTCAAATTAACCACATGTTTTTTTCCAATTCCTTTAGTAGTTAGACCAAGCTTTCCTTCCCAGTTCTCCAAAATTACTGTCATTCCAAAAAGCCTCCACCAGGAAGAGTTACAAGAGTAAATTGAAAAGGTTTTCCTGTTGGGCTCATCAAAGATATTTGAATCCCTTTAATGCTCCTATTCCTGCTGTCTTGAATTTCCTAGCATCTGTTTTTTCAAGAGGGAGCTAGTTTTTCTACCATCAAAGCTCAGTTACCAGGCATCTCAAATTATCATAATGGGGACAAAACTTCTCTGACTTCATCCAAATTAAGTTAAGCTTTCCTTAAAGGTACCTTTTTGCTTAGGCCTCCAGTTAAAAACCCTACTGCACCTTGGGATCTAACACACTTACTGCAAAGTTTAACTGAGAGCCCCTTTCAGCTATTGGCCAAATCAGATCGCAAGTTTCTTTCCTGGGAAATGGCCTGTCTAGTGGCTGATTACCTCAGCAAGATGAGAGTCTGAACTCCAAGCACTTTCCTCAAAATTTCCTATTCTAATTTTTCATAAAGATAGGGCTATCTTACAAACCAATCCTTTCTTGCTCAAAGTAGCCTCAGAGGCAAACATCAACCAGGCCATCAATTTACCTTTTTTTCTTCCCCAACTATGAATATATGCTTCACCTTTTAGATGTACATAGACAACTGTGTTTTTTTTCTCCATAGAACAAAAGATCTCAGAAAAACAGATCAATTGTTTCTTTTGCCTCCAACAAATTGGGAAAACCAGTTTCCAAAGTTATATTAGCAAAGTAGTTAACAGATTGCACATTGTCTACAGTTAGAGGTGTTTCTTTGCCTAGACCCCCTAAAGCTCATTCCACTAGATCTATGGTTACTGCTTCTGCCTTTTGGTCCAGAGCTTTCATTGATGACATTTGTGCTGCAACCATGTGTGTGGTCCAGTGCTCATACCTGTTTTGCTAATTACAAACTGGATTGGATTTGATTTCCAGAAACAGGGCTGCCTTTGGTTCCACAGTACTCTGGGAATATCCTTCCATGAGGGGACACCCAGATTCATGTAGCTGGGATCTCTGTCCAGTTTGCTGAGGAGTGAATGAAAATGACAACATCACAGGGAAGGAGGGAGGGAAGTTGAGAAAAATGAAAATGGACAACACAGATGCATAGTTATGGTAAGTTAGAAAAGGTTTCCTTGGCTTAGTCTCTCTATGAGCTCTGCTATCAGAATAAGCAGCCAAATCCCATTTTGCTTGATAGCTCACTCTTTGTTGCACAAACTTTGGTATTTCCTCCTTAGCATGTTCTGCATGAAAAATGACTTTGACCCTCCAGGAAAAATATTTTGAAATTAGCTGGATACAGCAGCTTGAATCTCATACCTGCTTCTCTACATTCCCTGGTTGCTGGAATAAATTGTCTTCTGCTTAGTGTACAGTAAGTAATCATTTTCCACAAACACTCTACCATCTCTAACTTTTACTGCTTTGTTCATCTGCCACAGTTTTATCAGAATCAACTTTTTCTGCTGATAGGATTGTATCTTTACTATTAGAGGTCTTGGCTGCTTTCTCGTGACCAAGTTTGGAGCATACACACAATGTACCCCTTCAGTTAACTTCTGCTGGGGAATACCAGTCCATATCTGTACTTTCTTAAAATGAATACAGTCCCTTCCAGTTTCTTTGGTGTAGCAGAAAATTTCAGGATCCAGTGTTGTCTATTTTCTTCTGAATCAGCCTTTGGGACTCTGACCTGATTTGGATCCTGCCTCGGCAACTTCATATCTTTGGATCCTGAACTCTGACTCCTCCCCTGCCCATAATTCCCTTGCCACTGTCCTCAGATCTCATTTGCTTCTTCAGCTGGATGGGCGCAGAGTTTCAGCTTGTTTTGTATAAGTGATTTTTTTTCACTTTATCTTGTACTCAACCTTCACATTTTCTTTTTATATTGTTTCTTCTCCCTATATATATATATATATATATATATATATATATATATATATATATATATATATAGTTCGGATAGGCAGTATAGTCCCTGTAGTTTTTCAAGTTTGAAAAGTAGGATTTCTCTCACTGCCTTTTACTGTCTAACTGGATTGAGAGTTATGTCAGGTAAGAGTTTCATTAAATGTGGAAAGTATGGCCAAAGACTTCCTCCACGGGACCCCCATTCAATGTGAGTTTGTTTGGGAGTGGCGTACTTGGAAACCAAATGTGTAGCTTGTGATTGTTTTTGCCAGAAAGCTCTTCACAGCAGAAGAGACAAGCTCATTCTAAAAGGTCTTCTTCCATCCATCTAAGGGTCCTGAGTGGTTTCTACTGTGACACCCAAAGAGAAAAAAAAGATAAAGAAGCTCCCAAGTCGAAGGAGCTTGTTAAAGATGAGACTTTAGAGAAGGGCGTTGATAAAGCTACAAAAATGGTCCCCAGAGCTCACAGCCTGACCGTGTCCTGCACCAAAAATGCTGAATTTCTTAGATACATTCTCCATTCAGGCACTTCTCAGAAATGATTAGTCTGCTTCATTCTCCTATTCTTCAACAATGCACCAGGGCTTCATCAGTAGCATCTTCCAGGTCTGCTCATTCTACCAGGAGTCTCATGGAAGCAGAGGTCAACAGGATGAAGCAGAAATTCCTGCAGGCACAGGTCCATTCATCAGAACTGATGCCCTTGGATGTGAAGGTCCCCGGAGTACCTTTGTCGACAAAAGTAGTGTCATACACTTCAGCTTCTCCTTTTGAGCATAGAGAGTTAGTGCCGAAGCTTCAGAGCCTATGTTTGGGGACAGGGTTGAATTCTAAATTTGTCTGAGCTGTGCCTTCCTCGGAGTGTCTGATTTCGACATTTTGGCTTCATTGTCAGCCTCGGAGCCAAGAAGGGCATGAGCTTCTAAGTCTCTTTCTGTTCTGCTTTTTAGAGACTTCCTCTGCTCCTATCCCTCAGTTGTTAAGGCTTTCCATCAGGTCCGGTCATACTGGAGAGAAGAGGGGACTGCATCCTTTTGGGTCTGACCTGACCTTAAATTTATTCTGTTCTGTAATCCTCTCCTCCTCTTCGACAGAGACCGTCAGTCTCCAAAACTCTAGAGAAGGTCCTCTGTTTGAGTTCTCATTTTCATTCAGACCCATTGCCAGATATTCCACAGTGACAGGTGCATAGAAAGCAGACATGCAGACAGAAGCACTTGGAATCATCACCAGAATTGCTTACAAAAGATACAGATTTGGAGGAAGAGGAATTTGGAGATATCTTCTTGGAGAAATTCTAGAATTGGTCAAACAAAGGGGTTGGTCCACAGATATGCCTTCCCCAGAAGAATTCATGTACCTGGAGGCTTTTGCAGCTGGTTCTTCTACACCCTGACTGGTCCTTCCTCCTGACATTCTCTTTGATTCTAGTGGATTACCGAGCCTTGAAGGAAACTGCTAGAGTGGAGCCTATACCCAAAAAATCTGACAGGATTCTAGTGGCTCTGAAAGACGGAGTTCACTGGAGTAAGGGTCTTCCAGTTAATGCCATGGTCATAATGGCAGCCCCAAAGAAGGAACTCGCATAGGAGACCTTATCTGTCCATCTCCCTAACAGGCAGGCTAGGGCCTTGGACAAATTTCGAAGATGGGCACATGCTTCAGCGACTTTTTCCCTGAGAGCTCTGAACTACATGGCCCAAATTAATCAATTCGAAATAGAACTGTTGCAGTCATTACATTTGGGTAATCTGCTTGCAGGTTGCCCTCAGTCGGCCTGATTAACAAAGTCTTGGGTCCTGCATCGGTTGCTGTCCCTTCTTCCATGACATCAGATCATCAGGGGTGTAAAACATGCAGCCGATGCCATTACATCAGTCTTTCTTGCCGTGCGGTGCCAGAAGCAGTTCGCAAGTGCTGGTTGGCCCACTCCTGAAATTTTTGTTTTCGAGTTTCAGAACCGAAGTCTTCAACTAAAGTTAAGTACCCCGTTGGGGAAACTTTTTCTTGATCCTTACCGATGTCAGTAAAAGTTAATAATTGCATTACATGTGGAAAGCAAATACCTCATAAAGATTTTCATTCGTACTGTATTCCTTGCCTAGGCCCTTACCACGACGTACCTTGCTGTCGTTTTTGTGCTTTATTTAATCGGCGCATTATCCATCGCCAGTATATTTTTGCCTCTAAATATTTCGGTTCTCTGTTTAATTATCCAGCAATGTCATTGGTTAGCCATCTGACTACCGGGATTCTGAAAAAACGTAAAGATAAAGACAGAGACAGGTTGCAGAGGTCCAAAACTGCCGACGACGCTTCTAAGCCAGTCGCCATTTCACCGGTACGCAGTGAGGCGCTTTCGCAGCCCCTGATACCCGCTACTTCTGATTTTCAGGCCTCTACTGAGACCCATTCGGAGTCTGGTATGCTGCGAGATGCTTCAACTATGGAACCCGCAGATGTCTCTACCGTGGATGGGTCTGGAGCTGCTGTGCTTCTGAGGGTGTATTCAGGCCTACGGACTTGCATATTAAATTGACGCCTCATTCATTAGTTAGGCCTAAATCTTAATCCATGTCTAAAAAACTGATGACCAGGCCACATGCTCAGGCTTCTATGCCTAAAAAACAAATTATAAGAATGGCTGAAGATCTAATAATTCTAGTCAGGGGTAGACAACCCCTCCCTTATAAGAGGCCTAGGACTGAGGTTGATTATGTATCTTCTGATCAGGATTCTGTTTTTTCCGACTCTTGTGATTACCTGGATTTCTCCTTACCTACATATGAGGATTCTGATGCAGAGGACTCTATTCCCTCTGCTTCCCCTCCTGAGTATTTTTCTTTTGGGGAAACCTTACATTCTCTAAGGGAGCATTTCCACTGGGAAAGCCAGGATTACTCCGATTCAAAAAAGAGGCTTAGGGATTTCCTTCTCCTACCTCAGCATAGGCCTTTAGCTATTCCTCCTGTACTGGACATTGTTGGTGCTTTCTCGAAATCTAGTTTGGCCCCTGATTCCCTGCCTTCTGCTCCCAGAAAACCTGAACGATACTACATGGTCCCTGAGTCCCACAAGTTCCTTTTCAAAAATCCTATTGCAGATCCAGGGACTATTTCACAGGGGCCCAAGGGCATTAAGGCTTCTACTGCAAAAAATCCTACCCCTTCTGATAGAGACTCCAGGGCGCTGGATAAATGGGGTAAGAAGGTTTGCACTTCTGCAACCTTGGCCATTAGGGCTTTAAACTGCCAGTTTCGCGTGTTAAAATATCAGCAACATGTTATTGGGCTGCTTAAACAGAAAATGATGTTGATTCCTGACTGTGTGGAAAATAAAGAATTACAGGATTTAATGCATTCTGCCGAACAAGTTGGAAAACATACTTTGCAATGTGGTTTTGATTCATTAGAGGCCTCTTGTAAGGCTGTTGTTACTGGCTCTGTGCCGAGAAGGCATGCTTGGCTTAAAGAGCAATCTTTGCCTGATCATGTTAAAGCTAAATTGTTGGATGCTCCTTTAAATCAGGACCGCCTGTTTGGCAACAAGGCTGAGGAAGTTCTTAAACAGATGGAAGATAAAGCTAAATCTATGCAAACTGTTAAGGATTCTTTACAAGTTCAGCCTCCTTGATTTAGTAGGCACTGGCCCTCTAAAAATTGGTCCTTTCCAGCCCCTTCCAGGTCTTCTCAAGCCAAACCCAGACACAGCAAAAACCCCAGGTTGCATTCCCAGGGGACTCACAGAACTAAGCAGTGGGGGGCCTCCACTTCCAAGTCTAGGAATAATAAGTCTCCTCCCTATGGTAAACTGTCTCAATGACTTCCTTTTAAAATTTCCAAGCACTTATCATTTGACTGCCCCTTTGGGGGGAAAGATTGCTCTTCATGCAAAGAATTGAGAACTCATTGCCCAGGATAAATGGGTTTTAAATAGTGTCCCAGGGATACAGATTTCACTTCCACACGTTGCCAACACTAAGTGAATGGCCGGACCTACCCCCAAATCAGTGGGCAGAGGCACAAAAACAAGTACTTTCTCTCTTAAGCATGGGCACTATTTAGCTGGTACCAGAAGAGGAAAAGGGACAAGGTTTCTACTTGAGACTTTTTCTGGTACCCAGGAAAGACAATTCATGGCGTCCTATCCTGGACCTGTCTTCTCTAAACACCTTTTTGGAGATTCCAAAATTCAAGATGCTGACTCTTCACCAATTACTTCCTATGCTAGGCAAAGATGCCTGGTTGGCAGCACTAGATTTAAAAGAAGCATACCTGCACATCTCAATCAAGGAATCTTGCAGAAGATACCTATGCTTCAAAGCAGGCAACACGCACTATCAGTTCTCTGCACTGCCCTTTTGCTTATCTACTGCACCCAGGGTATTCACAAAATGTCTAGCTCCAGTTAATGCATTTTGCAGGCAAAGAAATATTCAAATATACCTATACCTGGACGATTGTCTAATTCAGGCAGAAAGCCAGGACATACTTTTGAATCATCTGGCCTTTGTAAAAAGGGTTCTAACTTGTCTGGGGTACACCATAAATGAAAAGAAATCACAACTGGTACCCCGTCAACAAATTATATTCCTGGGAGCAAGCTTGAATACAACTTCCCAGATGGCTTACCTCACGCCAGAAAAGCAAATTCATTTGACAACTTCAAACAAGTGGCCACAAAAACCCTGCTATCTGCAAGACAAATACGGCAAGCCTTGGGGTTCATGGCCTCCTGCAGTCTTCTAATTCCATATGCAAGACTGCATATGAGGAAACTACAGTGTTATCTAAAACGTCTATGGTATCAACATTCTCAAAACCTAGAAACAATGATTCCTATCATACCTTGCCTACTCCTAGAGTTCCTTTGGTGGGCAGAGGCCTGCTCCCCAAACAAGGGACTACCTGCCACCCAAACCCTAACAGATGCATCAGACTATGCATGGGGGGGGCTCACCTGGCAGGGAAGTGCATTCAGGGTAAATGGAACCCAAGTCAAATGCACCTGCATATCAATCAAAAAGAAATGTTAGCTGTACAGAATGCTTTGACAGCCTTCAAGGACCACATTCTTCCAGGACAACTAATGGTAAAGACGGACAACACCACTGTTATGTGGTACATAAACAAGCAGGGGGGTACACATTCTTACCCCCTCTGCAGACTAGCCATGGTGTTGTGGAACGCAGCCTTGAGCTACCAAGTGCACCTACAAGCTCAATTCCTGCCAGGAAAATTAAATACACTGGCAGATGGACTAATCAGAAACCTCATGGACCCACATGAGTGGAAACTGGAACCAAGGATTTTCAACATGTTGACAAGAAAATGGGGGAGCCCAGATATAGACCTGTTTGCCTCTCCCCAGAACTACCAGTTGGACAAATTTTGCACAAGGTCTCCCCACAAACAAGCCTGGAAAGTGGATGCTCTGTCCTTCAGCTGGAAAAACCTATCAGTCTGTGCTTTCCCCCCTCTGCCTCTGCTCTCCAAAGTACTACTAAAAGTCAAACGGGACAAACCAAGGATGATTTTGATTGCTCCAGACTGGCCGCGCCAACACTGGTACCCCCTCCTGCACAGTGTGTCACGGTTATTTCCATGGCACCTGCCTCAGACTCCTTCCCTGCTGTCTCAGCAGGAGAACCAGATTCTGCACCCTCAGCTACCAACACTGAACCTTGCAGCCTGGCTACTTAATTAATCTCTCCTTTACCATCCCTCAGCAAACCTGTGATGATATCTGAAAATTGGAAAAGATTCTGTGCCTGGAACCAATCTCAGGGGATGAGCACAGCAGCGCCCAATTTTCCTCAGATTTTACAATACTTAACTGAGATGCTTCACAAGGGCCTGTCTTTTTCCTCCATTAAAATCCATGCCTCAGCCATTTCAGCTCATTATAACACAGAATCTCCCCTTTTCTCTCATCCACTGCTCAAGCAATTCCTCAGAGGGGCCAAAAATTTGAGACCACCCAGGAGAGCTCCAACCCCAGCCTGTAACCTTAATTTTGTCTTGGAGAAACTTGCTCTACCTCCTTTCGAGCCAGCTGCTACTGCAGACTTAAAATTTCTTTCTTGGAAAACAGCTTTCCTTTTAGCAATCACTTCAGCTAGAAGGGGATCTGAATTGCAGGCCCTTATGGCAGTAGAGCCTTTCATCATCTTTCATGCGGACAGGGTGGCACTCAGAACCAATCCATCCTTCATGCTCAAGGTGGTATCCAGTGTGGCACTTAATCAGTCCATTCATTTGCCAACCTTCTTTCCCAATCCACAGAATAAAGGGGAACGGATACTGCATTCCTTAGATTTGCACAGACAACTTAGATTCTACTTGGACAGGACTAAGCCTCAAAGGAAATCTGAACAACTGTTGGTAGCATTTGCTGCAAGGGCAGAGGGGAAGGCTATTTCAAAGCAAACCATTTCTAAATGGATAAGCCATTGCATTAATTTCTGGTATAAGCACCATGGAAAACCTATTCCGCAGGGGATCAGACCTCACTCCACCAGGGCTTCATCTACCTCTACAGTCTTTCTTAGAGGCGTCCCTACCAGGGACATCCTAGAAGCTGCTACCTGGAGTTCTGTACATACTTTCACCAAGCATTATCATTTGCCAATTTTCTCTAAATTCCAGAGCTGGCTTTGCCACTGTAGTCTTGCAGGGCCCTATAGCTGTCCCTAATGCTATCTAAACTCCTCCTCCCAACTATAGCTTTGGAAATCTACCCAAATGTAATGACTGCAACAGTGAAACACGAAGAACATAGTACAGTTGTGTACACTTACCGTAAATGTAGATGTTCAAGTGTATTCACTGTTGCAGTCCTGGTTACCCTCCCTCCAGCCCCGTAACTTCTTTTGGCTATACCTCTACTGTCCTTTCCTATGCTTAAAAGACTTTTTGGTGTATTTGCTTTTTTGTTGGAGGTATATTTTTGTGCTTTTATGTTTAATTGCTTCCCATTGGGGGGGCACCTGACATCTAGGGCAAGAAAAACTGATGTAATGGCATCGGCCGCATGTTTTATACCCCTAATGACCTGATGTCATGGAAGAAGGGACAGCAACCGATGCAGGACCCAAGACTTTTTTAATCAGGCTGAGTGAGGGCAACCTGCAAGCAGATTACCCAAATGTAATGACTGCAACAGTGAATACACTCGAACATCTACATTTATGGTAAGTGTACACAACTGTAGTTTCTCTTTCAGGCAATTTATCATTGGATATCCAGAAAACTTTGGAATCCCAGTTTTCTACGATATCTTCAATTTCAAATGTATCCACGTGTCTGCTTTCAAATGCAGGTGATAGGACAGCTAGAGCAGCAGGTACCAGCGTAGCCTTACACCACCATCCCTAGATGTGGCTTTGTGGGTTTTTTTTGCAGAACGCTTTAAGACGTCCTTCAAAGCTCTTTTTGATGGTACTACATATTTTGGACTGAAAGTCAAGGACATACAAACAAGAACCAAACAAGATGATGAGACTCCTTCTGCCATCAGAATCCATTTCTTCACTGCTTAGAGAACCTTCTCCAGGAATTAGTGAGGAGGGAAGAAAATGTGGTTCTAGAAATTGCAAGGCCCTACCCAGGATGTTTCTTCTGGCAGAAGAGAAGGTAATTTCAATGGGTGTCACGATAGAGGCAGAAGTGGACTGCAAAACCAAGGATTAGCAGACTGTTTTCTGAGAAATCCTTCCAGCACTCCTGAAGGGTTACCTGACTGCCACACTTTGGAGACAGTCAGGTGATGCCTATCCCTACACTCGCAAACCTGGTCGGCCATCACTTCAGATGTTACGGATAATAACCAAAGGATACTCCATTCCATTTCTGACATTGCCTCAGGCAAAAGTAAGGATTCCCTTCGTACCACCCACTCAGTTGGAATCCACAACAGCAGAAGTAAACAAGCTGTTAGAAATCTGAGTAATCCAGCAGGTCCCTCCAGACCAGATATGATTTGATGTCTACTCCAGGTTCTTTTTAGTTCCAAAAAAAGTCAAGGGACCTAAGGCCAATATTGGACCTAAGCCACTTAAACCAATATGTGAAACAGACAAAATTCCAGATGGTCGCATTTTAGTCCATTTTGTCTCTACTCAGAAAGGACAACTGCATGTGCCTTGTTGATCTCCAGATTTCCTATTACCACATAAAAATTCACAGCCACTCCAGGAGATTCCTTCATTTTCAGCTAGGAGCCAATCATTTTCAAGTCTGAGCTCTTCCCTTTGGATTCCCTACAGCCACCCCAGGTGTTTATCAAGTGCATGGCAGCAGTAACTGCCCATCTCAGACTGCAGGGGTTCCAGGTGTTACCATACCTAGACGATTGGCACCTTACCACTCCAACAAAGTATCTTCTAATTCTGCAAAGGTATCTCTTACTCCATTTACTTTCGCCATCTGTGAATTATGATGAACAAGCAGAAAAGCAAAATACCTACTCAGAATCAGGAATTCATTGGATGCCATCTAAATACTACAACTCAGATAGCCACCTTAACTCTGCACAGAGTTCATTCATTCTGCCAGATTTTGTCACAAGTACTAGACAGTCCATCCCTTCCAGAATGTTTAATTCTAAGACTAATAGGACTGATTGCTTTGGCAGTTGTCCAGATTTCCCATGAAGGTTCTGCAATGGATTTTTTCAGTCCAGTGGTCTCAGCGTTTTCTTCTTCTTCTCATCAGAACCCAGTCAGGTTGACTTCAGTATGAAGAGCCCACATAGAATGGTGAATATTTTTGTCACCATTGACAGGAGGTAGTCTTTTTTTTTCTTGCCTTTCAGCTATATCAGTAGTTAGAGGACACTTCTCTTTTAGGCTGGGGAGGTGCATTACAAGGAAAAAATGACTCAAGGTACATGGATATCTTTAGAGACCAATCTACACATCAGTGTTCTGGAAATGAGAGCCGTCCTGTTGTCAATCCAGACAGACGTGTCAGTGGTCTGGTACATCAACAAACAAGGGGAACCAGGTCTTACTCAATGTGTTGAAAGGCCATGAGGGTTTGGCAATGGGCGATGTCTTCCCATCGCTTCCTGGCAAAACACATTCCGGGTACTTCCAGTGTACTAACAGACAAATTGAACAGGTGCATTATTTTGCCTCATGAGTGATCCCTCAATTCAACAGTGGCAAATGAAATCTTCAGTTGCTGAGGTCAACCTTGCTAAGACCTGTGAGGGTGAGTCACTAAGGGAAGTTCTGGCCTACATCTGACTCACGGGCTCCTCTATACATTCCCTCCAATTACAAAAATCATTCAGAAAACAGAAGGGTCAAGGTCAAAGTGATCCTTGTTGCCCTAAACTGGCCATGACAGGTGTGGTTCCTTTATCTGTTGTCTGAATTTGCTTAGTCCACCCTGGACGCTGGCCTACAGGACGGATGTAATCTGTCATTCTTCCGGACATCCTCTTTCAGATCTAGAATCGCTTAAGTTAACCGCTTGGTTACTTTATCCTGTGATGGACAGGGATGCCAGATTTACAGAAAATGTAGTTCATATAGGGTTCATAGGTTCATAGTTGTATACTAGGCTAATGGCCCTGGAGCCTTTACAAGCCTAGCCGAGAGGATTACCCTGGGATCGTGCCACCCGACATTTGTTCCCAGTGCCTCTGTTGAGTAGAGCCACTGGAGTGATCCCCGGGGTGAATTTTCTGTTTCCCATCCACTCATCAAGATTTCTCTTGAGGGCCAGTGAGGTGCTCTGTTTGACATGTATGGGAAAGTTTATTCCATAGCATGGGGAGTCTCTGGGTTATGAACCTGTCTTTCCAGCATATTCTGTTGATTGTGGTAATGAGGTTGAGGTCTCTGGAGCATCTGTTGTAGGGGGATTGGGATTTCTTTAGATGTAGCATTTTTAACAGCGCTGGGTCAGACATGGCTTTGTAAGTCAAGCAGGGATGGCCTGTAACTAGGCAATATGAGATAGTGAATAGTAAATAGTTAGTTTTTTTGAGTCTGTCCATATAGGACAACTGTTTAAGGCCTAGAATCATCTTTGTGAGGTACTTTTGTGGCCTCTCCAGTTGTTGCAGGCGTCTAGTGTGGTACATGCCATATGGGGCATTATACTCGATGATTGGCCTAATGAGGGAAGAGTAGAGGGAGACAATGACCTCTGTCTTCCTGAATGCAAAACCCTTAATAATGAGATGTGCCACATAGAAGGACTTTCTGACCATAGTGGCAATGTGGTGGTCAAAAGAGAGTTTGCTGTCAACCTGTGTTTCCAGATCTCTTATAATGCCTTCTGTGTTCAGTGGATTACCATCGATGTGGTAATTCATGGGAACCAAGTTTTTCCCAAAGAGGATGATGACACATTTTTTGGCATTGAGTTTAAGGCCATGGTTCTGACACCAGTATTTGGTCTAAGTGAGGCCTTTCTGCAGGATGTCAACATCACTTGGGGAGTTAATAATAGCTTCCAACTTCCAAGAATCTGCGAACTTTGTTAGCCAGAGTCCCTTTGTGTTGCCCTGGACTTCAGGGAAATAGATACCAAACAGGAGAGGACTCAGGACCAAACCCTGAGGGACCCAACTCGTGACTGATCGGCAGTCTGACTTGGAGTCAGCTACTTTCACACTGTGGGTTCTATCTTGAGCCAGTTTGCAACCCACCTAGTGATATGGGGGTTGATGCCTAGCTTAGTGCGTTTTTCTATGATTCCTGAGTGGGGAATGGTATCAAAGGCCTTGGCCAGATCAAGGTAGGCTGTATGAACCACCTTGCCTCCATCCACTGCTCTGGTGACTGACTCAAAGAAGTTGACCAGGTTGAGCAGACATGATCTGTCCTTCACAAAACCCAACTGTGTGTGGTCCAGAGTTGGAGATTCCCTATATCCTTGTTTATTAGGTCCATGATGATGTGTTTCATAGGGGTGGTACTAGGCTATCAGCCCTAGGGCCTATACAAGCCTAGCCATAACAATTCCCTGGATATTTCTTCCCACAATATTTACTTCTCTGGACCCCTGTCTAGCAGGGCGACTGACATGATCCCCAGGGTGAATTTCCTATCTCCCATCCAATCATCAAGGTTCCTTTTGAAGAGGGCCAATGAGGCGCTCTGCTTGACATGTATGAGTAGTCTATTCCAGAGTATGGGGAGTCTCTGGGTCAGGAACCTATCCCTCCAGCATGTTTTGTTCATTGTGATGACAAGGTTTAGATCCCTGGAGTGTGTGGCTCTGAGGGATTGGGATTTCTTTAAGTGGAGCATGTCCAACAGCTCAGGGTTTGACATGGCCTTGTAGACGATATGCCAAAAAGTATAGCTGGAGTTTTTTAGACGGTCAGCATATGGCATCTGCTTTAGGCCTGTGGTTCTTTTAGTGAGGTATTTCTGTGGCCTTTCCAGCTGTTGCAGATGTCTTGTGAGGTACATGCCAAACAGGGCATTATACTCTGTAATGGGTCTAACGAGGGATGAGTACAGTGGGACAGTGACCTCCTTTTTTCTGGATGAAAAGCCCTTAGTGATGAGGTGTGCCACATAGAAGGATTTCCTGACTGTTGTGGCGATGTGGTTATCGAAAGTGAGACCACTGTCCACCTGTGTCCCTAAGTCTCTCATCACACTTTTGATGTTTAATGTACTGCCACCTATGTGGTAATTCATGGGTACATGTTTTTTTTCCAAAGGGGATAACTATACATTTCTTGGCATTAAGCTTGAGCCCATGGCTCTGGTACCAGGCATCTGTTTCTGTAAGGCCCTTTTGTAGAATATCCACATCATTTGGGGATTCAATAATGGCTCCCAGTTTGCAGTCATCTGCGAACTTTGTTAGCCAGAGTCCGTTAGTGTTGGCCTGTACTTCAGAGAAGTAGATGCCAAACAAGAGTGGTCCCAGGACTGAACCCTGAGGCACTCCACTTGTCTGGAGCTGGATTTGGAGTCGGCTACTTTTACAGTCTGGGTTCTGTCAGTAAGTCATTTGGCAACCCATCGAGTGACATAGGGATTTATGCCCAGCTTAGTAAGTTTATCTGTGAATCCAGAGTGGGGGATGGTGTCAAAGGCCTTGGTGAGGTCCAGATAAGCTGTGTGGACCGCCTTACCCTCGTCCACAGCTCTGGAGACTGATTCAAAGAAGTCAGTCAGATTCAGGAGACAAGATCAGCCCTTCTCAAACCCAAACTGGGTGTGGGGTTCAGTGTTTGAAGGTTGCCAATGTCTTTGTTTATAAGTTCCACGATAATGCGTTCCATGCCCTTGCAGATCAGGCTTGTCAGACTGATGGGACGGTAGTTCTCAGGATCCAAGGTGAATCCCCCTTGTGGAGTGGGTTAACTGTAGCTGTGCGCCACTCAGTGGGCATGAAGCCTGAGGTGAGGCTATGATTAAACATGACACTTAGGTGAGGTGCCAGTTCATTTTGTAGTTCATGTAGTACACAGCCTGGGATGTCATCTGGTCCCAAGGATGCTGTATTCTTAGCTTTGGCGAGTGCAGTTTCTACCTGTGTGGCCGTGATTACCGGAATTTGGCAATCTTTTGGTATTGAGATGGGTCCTTTAGGGGGTGAGAGGGCGGTGAAGTTGCCACTAAATCGATATGCCAGGATATTGGCAATATCCTTTGGATCAATATATTTAATGCCATTCTGTTGTAGCTCAGAGCAGATCTGAGCATTACCATTTAGATTCTTGACATAACTATAAAATGCCTTGTGGTTGTCTTTGGAATCTTTGGCAGTTTTATTTTCTTAACTAGCTTTTGAGGATTTTGAGGGATCTCAACTTCTTACTGAGGCTGGTGAGGGAGTTTTTTTTGCATCCTGGGATATTCCTCTTCTGCAACAGTTTCTTCCTTCTTTTGTATAGTTTGTTTATAGCAGGGACCACCAGATTGACTTCCTTTTTTTGGAGAAGAGCATCTTGTTTCTATTTGAGATGGCACGATTCATGCATGAGTGGATGTGCTCGTACAGTGCCTTAGTGTAGGATTCTGCAGTCGAACTTTCAAATCCCGTCTGCATGGGTGTCGTGATGTTTGTCATTTCTGACTTCAGTAGCATGAAGTTGGCTTTGGAGAAGTTTTTTAAGGAGGGTTCCTTACTGGGGGGGGGGGGGGGGATGTGGATGTCAAGGGTGATTTGCTTATGGTCAGACCTGACCAATGAAGGGGTGACCACTGGTGTGGAGCATCTATCTCCCATGTTGGTAATGACCAGGTCTAGGATATTGGAGCCCCTGGTGGGACAATGGATTATTTGGTCCAGGGCGTTGGAATTTATGAATTCCAAGAACCGTTAGGAAAAGGAGTTGGTACCCAAGTAGTTTTCCCAGTTAATGGCAGGGTAGTTGAAATCACCCAGTATTAGGGTGCTTGGTTGTATCTTAATATTTTACGGTATATTTAGAAAGGTGTAGCGAGAATCTTGGGGCATGGTGGGGGATCTGTAGCAAGCTATAATTTGGATTGCAGTCTTACCTAGTGTTAGTTGCACCTGGAGAATTTCAGCTGCATTGTGTTGGGCAACTAGCCTGGAGGTGTGAATATCCTTGGTGAATATGGACACTTCTCCACCTTTAGTGTTTCGGTCTTGGTTTTGTGGCCAAAAAGTGTGGTAAGAGTTGTAGCCTGGTATTGCAGGGGTGCTCTCTGGAGCCTTGAACCAGGTTTCAGTTACTGCACAGATATCGATGTTCTCCATTTTTAGGAGTGCCTCAAGAGAGTGCATTTTGAGGTTTAGACTTCTAGCATTGAGTAGCATTATCTTCAGATTTTGCATGCTTTTATCTGTTATGGTGGTGGTTTTATCCTTTGAACCCTGCCTAAAAAAGGCACTATAGGGGTGGCAAGAGCTTTAGCCAGTAACCTGTATCCCAGGGGTGACAGGTGCAGACCATCTCTGGCAAAGCATTGTGGTCTGTCTATCATGTCGGCCCAGGCAGATGGATATTGGATCCTCTTTGAATGACACCAGAAGCTTAGCCAGTTGTTGAAGTCAATCATTTTGTCCTTGTACTGTGGTATCATTCTGGGCAAAGGCAGGATGCTACTCAGGGCTAGGGTCATACCTGCCTGGGCCACATGACCCAAAAGCTCTTCCATGTCTCTCTTCATGTAGTCCAGGGAGGTACGTCTCAAGTCATTCACTCCAGCATGGACAATGACAAAGTCATATTTGTACTTGTTGTGGAGTGACTTGAGTGCATGCGTTATGTGGCGGATCCCGGCACCCAACAGGCAGCTGACTGTAATTTTCTCCTTGTTCAGTCTGGTGAGTAGGACATCAGTGTGCCTGACTATAGAGTCACCTACGACTAAAGTGTTGAGTATATTGTCTTGCCTTAGGGGCTGTTGTTGGGTGGCACACTGATGTTGTGAGCTATGTGTCACCTTGGTTGTGATTGGTGTTTGTTTGCGTTTCAGCTTCGGAGGTCCTTGTTGCTTGGGCAGGTTAATGTTAAGGGCCTCAGCATATGTGGGTTTAGTGTTGCTATGTGTGGGTGTTGATGGTGTGAGTTTTGAAGGGCTATGAGTTGCTTGAGGTGTAGTGCAGGTGTTAAGCTTCTCCTCTTGACTGTCTAGCACAATCTTGGCCGGAGAGAGCTTTGCTTCCAGTTTGGCTATGTAAGTGCATCTTTCGCAGGTTATAGTGTTGGGTGGTAGGAGAAGAGGATTTTCTGTATTCATAGGGCACTTGCCACATTGACCAGATTCACCAGGTAGACAGGAGAAATCACCAGAAGCTGAGCCTTGGGCATGCCTGTTTAGGTGCTTTTTTTGTAAAGTTTAAGAGCTGTTTTCCCTTACCTTTGCAAGGTACTTTGCAATTATAGGCTGTTTAGTGCCTACGATTAATTTTTCCTTATTGACAAGGAGAGTTGAGTGCTTGTATCAGTTTCAGGCTTCCTAGTGCTTTCCATCAGGTTCTAGAGCAAGTGCTAGTCACAGGGGTTCAGATTTTAGTGCTACTACTGAGAAACCAGCTAGTTCTACGGGAAAATTTGAAGAGCAGACTTTCTGGCACCTGGAATAGTTTAAATGAAGCCTCGCAGTGTTGCACGATGTGAAAAATGTGCAAACACATGCGTTTTTAAGCCAGAAAGTTGAAAGGGATAGAAATGAGCCCAAAAAGGCTAATACAATTACAATTTCAGAGCTGGAAACCACTCCTCTAGCGTTAGGCAGTACAATGCTCACCACTCCCACTGGTAAGCTGTAGGCGATAGTTCCCAGGGTCTGTAGTCACTCCTCCTTTGTGGAGAGGGATGACTGTAGCAGTGCGTCATTCGGTAGGGACAAAGCCTGAGGTACGGCTGTGAATGAACAGGACACACAGGTGTGGTGCCAGATGTTCATCGTGTTACCCTGCTGCAGTCATCACACACGGGTTATCCTGTCGTCAGGCGGTCCCGCAGTCAGCCGGAATTCCAAAGTCTTGGTCCGGCGTCGGTTGCTGTCGCTTCTTCCCTGACGTCAGTGCGCCAGGGGTATATATAATGCATCCAACACCATTTTCTCCAGTCTTTCTTGCCGCGCGGTGCCCGAAGCAGAAGCAGTTCGCAAGTGCCGGTCGGCCAACTCTTGAGATTTTCGAAGTCGAATTTCAGATCTGAAGTCTTCAATAAAGCTAAGTACCCCATTGGGGAAACTTTTCTTGCCTCAGACCGATGTCAGAAAAAGTTAACAATTGTATTTCTTGTGGGAAGCAAATACCTCATAAGAATTTTCATTCTTACTGCATACCTTGCCTAGGCCCAGACCACGACGTCACTAGTTGTCATTTTTGTGCTAGGTTTAATAAGCGTACTATAAAAAGACGCTTTGATTTCGCACGACACTACTTCAGTAGAAAATTTAACTACAATATGCCGTCGGAGCAACCGACTACCGGCGTGCACAATAAACGCAAGGATAAGGACAGGCAGCCTAGACCCAAGCCAGACTCTGAGGCCTCGGCTGGTCCGGTCTCCGGTCTTCAGGGAGGCTCCGACACAGCTCCTGACTACCGCAGACCTGGAACCCGAGACCGCTTCGGAACTTTTGGCGGAAAGTACTAGGCCGACGCAGCCATTTTGTTTAGCCCCTACTGACGACACTGCTGAAAAAGATGTCGGTGCTGTAGAAACACCTTCAGTTTCTGAAGGCGTCTTCAGACCGACGACGCTCACCATAAAAACGTATCCTAAGACTAAGACTCCTATTAAACCAAAAAAGACTGCACTTCAGTCCCCTGTTCAAGGCCCCATGCCTAAGAAACAGATGCTCAAAATGGCTGAAGATTTGATCTCTTTAATCAGGGGTTCCCAACCCCCTCCTGACAAAAGGCCTAGACAAGAGGAAGATTATGCCTCCTCTGAACAAGTTTCTATTTCCTCAGGCTCCTCTGAGGACCAAGATTACTCCTCCTCCCCTTATGAAGATTCTGATGCTGAGGATTCTATTCCCTCAGCTTCTCCTCCTGAAGACTACTCCTTTGGGGAAACTTTACACACTATGAGGGAACATTTTCACTGGGAAGGTCAGGACTACTCTGACTCAAAGAAGAGGCTCAGAGAGTTTCTTTTACTCCCCCAGCACAGACCACTTGCCATCCCCCCAGTTTTAGACATTGTGGATGATGTTTACTTAGAATCCAGTTTGAACCCATATTCTCTGCCTCCTGCTCCGGCCAAACCTGATAGATACTACAGAGTGCCTGATTCCCACAAATTTCTTTACAAAAGTCCTGTTGCTGATCCAGAGACTATCTTCCAGGGTCCCAAAGGGGCTAAGGCTTCTATGGCTAAAAATCCTGTACCCTCTGAAAGGGACTCCAGAGCACTAGACAGGTGGGAGAAAAAGGTTTACACCTCAGCCACTCTAGCTATGAGGGCACTAAATTGCCAGTTTCACATGCTAAAATATCCGCAATTCCTAATGTCTCAGTTAAAGCAAAAAATTAGCACACTTCCTCAACAGTCTGAATTGAAAGAAATGCAGTATCTGTTGCATGCAACTGAACAGGTGGGCAAACATACTTTACAATGTGGGTTTGATTCTTTGGAGGCTTCCTGCAGAGCAGCTGTCACTGGGTCTGTTATACGTAGGCATGCTTGGTTAAAGGAACAAACTCTGCCTCATCATGTTAAAGCAAAGCTTCTAGATGCTTCCTTACAGCAGGATGTTCTTTTTGGAGTTAAAGCAGAAGAAGTCTTAAAGAAAATGGAGGATAAGACAAAATCTATGCAGACAGTCAAAGATTTCCTACAGGTACAGCCCCCTCGCTTCAGCAGAAATTGGCCAACAAAAAAATTGGTCCTTTCCAGCTACTGACAGACCACAGAGGGGTAAATAGACGTTCAAGAGGCAGAGGACAACCACAAGCCCAGTACAAACCTCGACAATGGCGCACTGCAGCACAGAAGGGAGGAGAAGACAGGTCCCAAACTACCGGAAGGCAAACACAATGACTTGCACCTCATCTGGCCAAGCAACACTCTCTTGGCAGCCCCCTTGGGAGGAAAACTCGCTCTTCTTTCAGACAACTGGCACATTGTCACAAAGGACAAATGGGTCCTAGACATCATTTCACGAGGATACAGATTCCATTTTCACACCTTGCCAATGAAAAGAAGAATGCCAAACCTGCCACAAAATCAATGGGCAGAGGCACAAAGACAAATCACAGCTCTCATGGACATGAGAGCCATTCAACTGGTACCTACTCGAGAGCAAGGTCAAGGATTTTACTCAAGACTCTTTCTAGTTCCCAGAAAGGACAATGCCTGGAGACCAATTCTGGACCTTTCATTTCTAAACACCTTCCTACAAGTACCCAAATTCAAGATGCTAACACTACAGCAGCTTCTTCCCATGTTGGGCAAGAAAGCATGGCTAGTAACGTTGGACCTCGAGGAGGCATGCCTGCATGTCCCTATCAGACAAAGTTGCAGAAGATACCTCCGTTTCATTGCAGGTTCAACCCATTACCAATTCTCTGCACTGCCCTTTGGCTTATCTACTGTGCCCAGGGTCTTTACAAAATGCCTGGCACCAGTAATTGCATACTGCAGACAAAGAGGAATTCAAATATACCCATACCTGGACGACTGCCTCATACAAGCAGAAAGCAAGGAACATCCTCTTACAACATCTGGTTTTGTAAAACATCTTCTAAGTTGCCTGGGGTACACAGTAAATGAAAAGAAATCAAAACTAGTACCCTCACAAAATATGACATTTCTGGGTGCCAGCTTGAATACAATGGCCCAGAAGGCTTATCTGACGCCAGACAAACAACTACAACTGACTCAATATTTCAAAACAATGGCACCAAAGACCCAACTACCTGCAAGAAAAATTCTGCAGGCCTTGGGCTTCATGACATCTTGCATACTACTAATACCATTTGCAAAGCTGCATATGAGGAAATTACAGTGGTACCTAAAAAGCGTATGGTCTCAACACAGCCACAGCTTGGAAACAATGATATCTCTCATTCCCTGCCTACAACAGGAGTTTCTATGGTGGTCACTGGCATGGCACCTCAACAAGGGTCAGCCTTTCACCTTGCCCCCAGCCAGGCAAACTATCACAACAGATGCTTTGGACTACACCTGGGGGGCACACATGGCAGGACAGTGCGTACAAGGCGTATGGACTGCAGATCAAAGGAATCTGCACATCAATCAAAAAGAGATGCTAGCTGTACAGAATGCTCTGACAGCCTTCAAGAATCTATTATATCCAGGACAACTTACTATAAGGACGGACAACACCACAGTAATGTGGTACATAAACAAACAAGGGGGTACACACTCCTACCCTCTATGCAGGCAAGCAATAACCTTGTGGAACACAGCTCTGGCTTACCAAGTTCAGTTACAAGCTCAATTCCTGCCAGGACAAAAGAACACATTGGCAGACGACCTCAGCAGAAACATCATGGATCCCCACGAGTGGAAACTGGATCCACAAGTATTTGCAATGATAACTCAAAAATGGGGCCTTCCAGACATAGACCCGTTTGCCAGTCCTCAAAACTATCAACTGACAAAATTTTGTACAAGGACACTTCACCATCAAGCTTGGAAAGTGGACGCACTCTCATTCAGTTGGAAAAACCTGACAGTATATGCCTTCCCTCCATTGCCTCTCCTCACAAAGGTGCTTCTGAAAGTCAGAAAGGAGAGACCACGACTGATACTCATAGCCCCAGACTGGCCACGCCAGCACTGGTACCCACTATTGAGGAATATGGCCCAGGGCCCACCTTGGATCTTACCACAAATTGCCCATTTGCTCACACAGCAAAACAATCAGATTCTTCACAGCCAGCTAAAAACCTTAAATCTGGCTGCATGGCAAATCACCTAAACATCCAGCTCCTCTTTCCCAAGCAGTTATGGATGTTATTCTGGAAGCTAGGAGGCCCAGCACCAGGCAGGCCTATTCGGATAAATGGAAAAGGTTTTGTGCCTGGAACCAAGCTAAAGGCCAAAACACACTTCAGCCTCACATGCCTATGATTCTACAGTATTTAACTGAGATGTTGCACAAATGACTTTCTTTTTCTTCCATTAAAATCCATGCATCAGCTATTTCAGCCCACTATAACACGGAACCACCCTTATTTTCGCATCCACTTCTAAGGCAGTTCCTCAGAGGGGCAAAAAACATTAGGCCCCCAGGAGAGCACCTACACCAACATGGGACCTAAATTTTGTTCTGGAAAAACTTACGCTACCTCCCTTTCAACCAGCTTTCTCTGCAGAACTACAGTTCCTATCATGGAAGACTGCCCTGTTGTTGCAATAACTTCAGCTAGAAGAGTCTCAGAGCTGCAGGCACTAATGGCAGTGGAAACTTTCCTCATTTTCCATCAAGAGTTTCTCTACGAACTAATCCTTCCTTCATGCCTAAGGTGGTTTCCAGTGTGTCTTTAAATCAAACCATTCACTTACCCAACTTGTTCCCAAACCCACAGAACAAAGGAGAAAGACTCCTGCATTCCTTGGACATTCACAGGCAACTTCGCTACTACTTGGACAAAACTAAGGCTTTCAGAAAATCTGACCAGCTCTTTGTATCCTATGCTACAGCTTCTCAAGGGAAGGCTATATCAAAACAAACCATTTCCAAATGGATAGGACATTGCATTAGTTTCTGCTATACCCATCATGGAAAACCAGTTCCTGCTACCATTAGGCCCCACTCTACCAGGGCAATAGCTACATCTACAGCCTTCCTCAGGGGGTTTCCAGCCAAGGAGATTTTGGAAGCTGCAACTTGGAGTTTAGTACACACCTTTACCAAACATTATCACTTACCACTTTACTCTAAGACTAGGGCTGGCTTCGCCACTGCAGTTCTGCAGGGCCTTCTAGCCTCCTCTAACCCTCTATAACTCCTCCACCCATCCATAGCTTTGGGATTCTACCCAAGTGTGATGACTGCAGCAGGGTAACACGATGAACATAGTACAGTTTTGTACCTACCATAAATGTAGATGTTCGAGTGTACACCCTGCTGCAGTCCAGGTTACCCTCCCTCCATCCCCTCTAGTCTAACTGGCTAAATCTCTACAATACCTTCCTGATGTATTTGCTTATAGCTGGAGGGATTTTGTGTTTGTGCAAAAATTACTTAATTTGGTACTAATTACTGACCACCTTTTTGGGGGCACCTGACATCTGGAGCAAGAAAAACTGAAGAAAATGGCTTCGGATGCATTATATATACCCCTGGCGCATTGACGTCAGGGAAGAAGCGACAGCAACCAACGCCGGACCAAGACTTTGGAATTCCGGCTGACTGTGGGACTGCCTGATGACAGGATAACCCAAGTGTGATGATTGCAGCAGGGTGTACACTCGAACATCTACATTTATGGTAGGTACAAAACTGTACTTTCACTCTGTAGTTCATGTAGAACACAGCCAGGGATATTGTCAGGTTCCATAGAAGCTGTATTCTTGGCCTTGGACAGTGCTGTTTTAACCTGTACAGCAGTAATACTGGGTTCCTGGCAATTTACTGGTATTGTGGTTTCTCCTTGGGGGGGTAAAGTTGGCACTGAATCCATCTCCCATTATATTGGCAATTATCTGTTGGCTTGGTATAGGAGGCATTGTGCAGTAGCTCCGAGCAAATCTGGGTATTGCCGTGGAGATTCTTTACATAACTATAGAAGGCCTTGTGGTTGTCTTTACTATCTGCTGCAATTCTGTTTTCATAGCTAGTTTTAGTGGATTTGATGAGGGATCTCAACTTTTTGTTGAGGCTCATAATGGAGTTTTTCCAGTCTTGGGACTTCACCTTATTCCGCATTGTTTTCTTCCTTCTGTTGTAGAGTTTGTTTATGGCAGGGGACCACCAAATTAGCTTCCTTTTTTTTAGGAGGAGAGCGTCTTGGTTCTATTGGGTATGGCGAGATCCATGCAGTTGTATATGTGTTCATGCAGTGCATTGGTGTATGATTTGGTGGTCTTGCAACTATTCTCCATTTGCATAGGTGCCGTGAAGTTTGCCACCTCTGTTTTTAGGAGCCCACAGTTAGCTTTGGAGAAGTTTTTCATGGTGATTACCTTTATGGGGGGAGGGGGGTTGTGGATTT
This sequence comes from Protopterus annectens, assembly GCF_019279795.1. Taxonomy (NCBI): domain Eukaryota; kingdom Metazoa; phylum Chordata; order Ceratodontiformes; family Protopteridae; genus Protopterus; species Protopterus annectens. The sequence goes on from NC_056750.1 coordinate 592,077,841, forward strand.
CCAAGGTGATTCGTTTGTGGGTGGATCTAACCAAGGAGGAGTTGACTATTGATGTAGAGCAACAGTCGCCCATGTTAGTAATGACCAGGTCAAGAATGTTGCTACCTCTAGTGGGGGTAAGAATGAGCTGATCCAGGGCAATGAAATTAATCAATTCCAGGAAACGTTGGGCAAGTGTATTGGTACATGAGTAGTTTTCCCAGTTAATAGAGGGGTAGTTGAAGTCACCCAATATGAGAGTGTTAGGTTGGACCCTAATGTTCTCCAAGGTGCTTAGGAACATGGAGTGCGAGTCTTGAGACTTGGTTGAGGACCTATAGCAGACTACGACCTGAAATATCCTTTCTGCTTCACACAAATTTAGCATTTGAAAAGTGCATCACAAAGCAAATGGAAAAGATTTTCTTTCTGGGTTATGGGGAAAGGTTTTGATCATTTCAAAGCTCCCCATCCCTATATTCTACAGTTCTATCAGAATTTTTTCAAAAAGGTTCAAGTTTCTCAACAATCAGAGCTCAACTGTCAGCCATTTCCAATTTTCACATAGGTCGTAATGAGACTCTTATAGCTGCTTTAAAGGTGTCTAAGGCATTTCTTAAAGAAACCTTTCTTCTTCGCCCCCCTCCATCCGAGATCCAGTCCCTTCTTGGGACATCACGGTAATGCTTCAGGCTATCGCACAGTCCCCCTTCATCCCAGCAGATTCAGTGGACGTTAAGTTTATGACATGGAAAATGATCTTGCTAGTGGCAGTCACTTCTAAGAGGATTTCAGCACTTCAGACTTTGTCATATAAAACACTTTACTAGGTTTTTCATAAGGAGAAAGTGTTTTCTTAAAACAAATCCATCTTTCATTCCTATGGTGCATCTGAGTCCAACATAAATCAAACCATCAATTTGCCTGTACTCTTTCTAAAGTACTTTAACAAAGGAGCATCTACACTGCACTACACAAGGCATTCATAGACAACTTAGATTTTATTTATATAGAACCAAGAACTTAAGGAAGTCAGATAATTATTCAGTGCATTTTCTAGATCTACGCTGGGACAAGGAGTTTCCAAGATCACTCTTTTGAGGTGGGTATCAAGCTGTATACCCTTTGTTTATGAAAAATTGGGTTTAAAACTCTCCAAAAAACCCTAAATCACACTCCACAAGAGTTGTGGCAACCTCTGTAGTTTTTAACATTTTCTAATTGATGAGATTTGCACACCTTCTACATGGTCTACAGGGCATACTTTTGCATCACACTTTAAACTGGATGTACAGTCCAGAGCTCATTCATCCTTTGGTTCAGCTCTTCTCAGAAATATCCTTCCCCAAGTCCACCTGGGAACTCATGTAGCTAGGGATTCTGTCCCAAAGGTTGAATCAGGCAAAAATGGATAACATCGGATAAGAAGGTTATGTACTTACTGTAAATATAAATCCATGTTGTCCTATTTTTGTCTGGTTCAACATCCCTGCCACCATCCCCATTCCAAATTATCACCTAAAGCTCCTGGAAGAATGAGTTGGCACCTGTGAGAGTCTCTCTGTCGCTAACCTCAGCAGGTTATTAGCATCCTATCCAAATGGTGGTATTGTCCTTCCATTCCCTTTGAATTATTTTTTTCTATCTTTATCTATTTTATAATTAAGTCTATTCTCACGTGGGGCAAACTCTGAGTTAAGACAGTGGCAAAGGAATTATGAGTAGGGGAGGAGTCAGAGTCTTGGATCCGAAGGTTTGAAAATTCAGAGGCTGAATCCAAATTGGATCAGAGGCCCAAATGTTGAACCAGGTGAAAATAGGACAACACAGATCTATCATTATGGTAAGTACACAGCTTCTGTTTTTCCCTGCGTGCTCTTGTTCTGTAATTTTATCATTTTTTTTTAAACATTTCTTCAGTCTCAGCCTTTTCATTTCAACCTCTGATTTTTACAGTTTTATCAGCTCATTTGAATGTCTGTTTAAAGCTTCGTCCATTTTTCCAGCCTTTTATTTGAGCTGATATACTCCTTCTGTATTCCCTTTATTTTAATCAGTTCTAGGCACGTTTGACTTGTATTTTCCTCTAGATTACTGGAAGTCAGGTTTTGCACCAATGCTGGCGCTTGAACTGCTTTTTGCTGAAGAGTTAAAGGATTTTGCCAGCCAGTGTTTTCTCATCAAACTTTTGTTGATTTTCTTATTTTCTTTCAGGTTCTCTAAATTTCTTCTTTGCTAGTGTCTAGTCAGTGTCCTTACTAGCCAGTAACTGAAAATTACCAAAAAAGACAAATTCATTGGCGCTCATTTTTCAGTTTCTGTTTTAGCACTGGGAGAGCTGAAATTAAGCTGTTACTCAGGGTGCAGCCAACTTGGAAGTCACCATCTTGTGTCTTCCTTTACCTACTTATCCCTCCCTTCTCATTCCTCACAATCAAACCAGATGTATTCATTCTTTTAACATACCCTACATTCCATCTTACATTTCCTGATTGGTCCTCTTTCTCCATATTGTTGACATCTTCTCTTTGAACATGTACTAAATGTACACTCTGCCCACTAAATAACAGGCTTTGGTTGCCCCAATATTTTAACATACCTCTTTCACAGTTAATATATCTAATACTAGTGAACTGACAGGCATTCGATTTTTTTCCATTTTCAAAATGACGTCACTCTCCCATCCCCCAGTCCACACATTTCATTCAATCCTTTTTTTCTTTTCACATTTTTAACTTCAGCACACATCTCAGCTGCAAACATTGTACATTTTCAAACCTTGCTAACACAACTATAGCTGCAAATATTATACATCACTTTTAATATATCCAGCCATTGTTAGTCAACCATTACATCACTCATTCATATCCTGCTTTGGTTTAAACCTCGTTCTTCCTCTGCATGTATTAATCCCACAGTTCCCATTTTTTCCTGTGCAATTTGTTCTCACTGTTTTCTAAAGATCCCAATTCCAGTTGTTTTAACTCTTACTATCTACACTACTTCTAGTAAGGTTGGTTTAGACTTCGATTTCCATTTTCTAGTAACTGCTTTTTTTGGTGGCCATCATAATTAGACACAGCAAGGCCTTAACTATGTTTAGGCAATTCCAAGTTTGTATCATAGCTCAAAAATATAATTTCCCTTGTCACTCCAACTTGCTCACCCAGCATCTCTGACAAAGCAGTCTGCAAGGAATCTTTAAAGTCTACCAACTCATTACACTCCCAGAAAATGTTTCCAGTTACCTCTTTCTGCCCCATCACACCTCCAACATTTGCTGTCTACCTGAGGAACAATTCTTTGACATCTGCTTGGAGTATAAAATATCTATGTAAGCACTTCCAGGCAAAGATCTTTGCAAATAAATTCTTAAGTTCCTTTTTATTCTTTGTTTATTAGTCCCATATAACACAGCATTCATGTCAATTTGTGAGAATATTTAATTCCAAAATGCCTTGATTCTCTTACACTGCAAAAACACAAGTTCCATTATTTCCTTCTCTCTAAACAAATTACATATCCTTTCTTCTTCTGTTTTATACATATACACACACACACACACGCGCATGCACACACGCACGCGCACACACACACACACACACACACACACACACACACACACACGTGTGTGTGTCTACTTCACACTTCACATCACTGAAAACTAATTTGACAGAATTTCATTTCAACGAGACCAAATCGCCAAATTTTCAAGTTACTGAAAACTCATTTGACTGAATTTCATTTCACTGAATTTTAAGCCATAGACATGATGTGGGTTTCCCTTAACCTGTGATCGTGCAAGTAAAAGGTATATGTCCTTTTCCCCACTGTAGTGTGATCTCGGAGTTGGTATATATAGTTAGGGGGTGTGTGGGGGCTACAGCCACCCACCTAGTTTTGTTTTATATGGTCTAGTTTCTGTTAAGAGGGTAAGTAAGTAGTTTGTCAGTTCTGAAAAGTGATAGTCACTGGTGTTGTAAGTGTGCATGTCTGTGGGTTAAAGTTTAGTATTTTGAAATTCAGCATTGTCAGCTTTCAGTGAAATGAATTTCGGTCAGATGAGTTTTCGATAATTTGAAAATTCGGCAATTTGATCTCTGTGAAATGAAATTCTGTTATGAGTTCTTGGTGATGTGAAGTAGCATGTGCGTATATATTTTATATATATATATATATATATATATATATATATATATATAGTACACGCACACTATATACATATTTATATTACATATGTATATGTGTGTGTATGTATATATATATATATATATATATATATATATATATATATTATATATATAATATAAGGCAAGAAAGCCTTCCACTAGAAATTCACATATAAGCAAATCTAAAAGGTAAACCACAAACCCGTTGCAGCTCAGCATGAAACAGAATAAACACTGGTTAGCCAGAAATAAATTCTTTAATAAAGTTAAGAGCTTTCATTCTACAAATTTAAAACTGAACTTCTTCAGAACTAATAAAACACATATTTGTAAGGTTTAAATAATCTCATTTTAAAATCACATGACTAAAAACATTAATTGATCAAGTAACTACAAAGTGTCTTAATTGCAAAACTGAATTTAAAGAACATATTTCATTTATCCAAGATATGCTGCTGGATATAACCTCAACTGCCATTTTCACATAAATCCAATTTTTTATCTAATATTCTTCCCCGAGGGTCTTTCTTAACTTGATCTATCACTAAAAAAAAAAAAAAAACAAATTTGTGGGTATTAAATGACAATATGTTTATATAAAGCATTAGTCGATTTAGTTTTTCGAATATCCAAGATATGGTCATTTATATGTTCTTTAAGTCTTCCTGACATTTTACACTCAAAAAAAAATCTGAACATTCTAAGCACTGACTCAAACAACATTTTTTCATTCACAATTATAATGTCCCTATACAAAATAGGTATGCCCCCTAACACTGAGGCTGTTTCCACCAATAATATGTTTACATTATAGAAGATTTTCTGGCTTTGCCCAAAAAAGAAAAGAAAAAGCACCCATTCATGACTAGTGTTTCTTTGGTTTATTTTATTTATTTTACATTTGTTTGCCGGGAAAGTCCAACTGGACAAAATGTCCTTTTTCAGCGGAGGCCCGAGGAGAAAAGCTCTGTATTTGTAAATAACAGATACATATACAACATAAAGATAAAAGTATTGATTTACAGATAAAAATATTGATTGCACAGATAAAAATATTAAGATATATGACAGTTACTAACCTAAGGCTTGTATTACTCTGCTTTCAAGGTTCATTTGTCGGCCATTTTGGCATATCTGTCCATTGATCTCCCTCTTTCAATGCATTCTCATGTGAAAATGTTTTTGAAAGGGGTGCTGCATTAGAAGCTTCCCAGAAAATTGGGTGATGACTCCTTGTGATTTTCATTTTGAATTTAAGAAGCTAAAACTTGCTGTGTTTGAACCAGCTCATCTGGGTGACTTAAGGTTCTTAACATGTACAATTGTTTTACTAATTCCAATAGTGAAGGAACAACTGGAATAGTTCACTTATAGAATTTACCACAGTTTAAGTAAACCGCTTTATTGCCAAACCAAAGTTAAGCGCTTTCCTCAAAAAGACTTCATCAGAACTGCCCATTACACATCCAATAGGTACTTAAATATAATTCTAACATCATTGGCAACCAATCAACAATTGCTATTAATTTGTCAATTAAAACCACCCATTAATTATATTGAAAACTTATTCAAAACATACTATTATACATACACACACACACACACACACACACACATATATATATATATATATATATATATATATATATATATATATATATACACTCTTAAACTATGTATGAAAATTACATGTTAAAATCACCACAAAACTTAAAAAAAACTAATGCTTCCAACTGACGCAGGTTTAAGGCAGGTACAGTAGTACAACTTTCATTAAGGCCTGATGGGTTAGTAGCATTCAGTAATAATTGCCATTTTAATTCACATTTGTTCAAATGTTCTTTGGTAGTCTAGCCCCTTTTCATGCTTTATTACTTGTTCCATTACAAAAAAACTTAAAACTATGCCTAGGAAACAGAACTAAATGTCTATAAAGGGCATTAGTGTTCCTTGCTCTTCTAATGTCACTTACATGTTCATAAATTATTTCTTTTATCTTTCTACTAGGTTTTCCTACATAAAAACACAAACAGTACTGACAGCAAGCAATGAACACCACTCCTTTTGTTTCACAATTATAATGACCCAAGGCTTTAAATATTTCCCCATTAACCCTGATCTCATTATTAACAATAATATAGGGACATTGGGAACACCCCCCACATTTAAAAACACCCCTTGGTGTCTGGGACTAGTTTTGCTAATTGCTGTGACCTCTATGACAAGAGTAGCTGAGGTGTAAGCTCTTATTGTAGGTCAGCCTTATCTCATCTTACACAGAGACAGGATTTGTTTTGAGAACTAATCCTTTGTTTATACCTTATCTGGTATCTGAGTTTAAGCCATAGCTGTCAACCAATCAGGGACAAATCTCAACAGAATCATTAACAATCAGGACACTTAAAAGTATTTTTTAAACAAGAAACATCTTCATTACATTATCATGTATGACATTGGCAATGTTACATTTATATAAATGAAAGTACGCCATAGTGACTCAATCTCAGTTGCAAACACTATACATTCCGAGTCATGCAGACACAACTATCTTCACTACTTATAGTAAAGCTGTTTAAGACCTTGATTTCCATTTTCTAGTAATTGTTTTTTTTTTTGGCAGCCATCAATATTAGACTCAGCAAGGCCTTACTATGTCTAGGCAATTCAGATTGTGTATCACAGCTCAAAAAAATAATTTCCCTAGTTACTCCAATTTGCTCACCCAGCATCTCCAACAGAGCAGTCTACAGGGAATCTTTAAAGTCTGCCAACTCATTGCACTCCCAGAAAATATGTTCCCAGTTACCTCTTTCTTCCTCATCATACCTCCAACATTTGCTGTCTACCTCAGGAAAAATTCTTTGAAGTCTGCTTGGGGTATAAAAATACCTATGTAAACACTTCAAGACAAAGATCCTAAATCTTCTAGATTTTGTCGCATATTTGGGAGACGTGTATACATCCCCCCATTGTTTGTTTGTGAATTGCTTATCTAATCTCCCTTCCTAACCTCTCCTGATTGATTCTGAATAGTTATCTTGCAATATTTTATATGCTCTACTAATTATTCCTTTCGTAACGGCAAATTCTGGAATAGATTCTACTAAAATCTGTACCAGTGTTGGTCTTTCATTTATAGCCCCCCCCTTTTTCTTTCTCATTACCTATACTCTATCAATCCGTGATATGGAAGGCAGTTTCTACCCTGCAGTCTAAATAAGTTCTTGGCGTTTTCCCATTCTGTTACCTTTCATTTACTTGGTATTTGCTCCCAGTACCTTGGTTTCTTTGCCAGTTTTCTCCAGTATATTCCTCACCCCTCTTGCCTATTGTCTGTATCCCTAATTGCAGTCATCCCTATATGCAGAATCTCCTTTCTCCATTCCCCGTGTTGGCTTAGTTCTTGGGAGACCTGCTGCTGCTTTATAAAAGTAATATTCTGTATGATTATTGTTCTCCTTAAAGGTCTGCTTCCAAAATCACAGTCTCCCTGTTACTTGAGCTTCCCCCAATTTCATCATCTTTCCATTTTGAATTACACTTTACTGCTTGTGCTAAGCATAGGAACCTTAGCTGTGTTGCTCTGAAATACCCCTTCAACTCGGGTAATCCCAATCCGCCCTGTTCTCTTGGAAGAATAAGCTTATCCCACTTGGCTCTTCTGTCTTCCCCGCCCAGATAAAATCCTTCAGTTGTTAATTGCTATCCACAACTTCTCTGGTTGATAAAAATATGCCTGACCAGTGTATAAGACTAAAAGGGCTAAAAACATTTTAACTGCTTTTACATTACTATCAGTATACATATAACAGAGCTTCCATTTTTTTCAGTTTTTGTATTTTTTTCAGTTTTTGTATTTTTTTCTTTAGTCTCTTCCCACATATCCTTAGCTGCCACACTGGTATCATTTTTAATCCATACTCCTAAAGACTTAATTTTAATCGTGCCTCCATAAATATGGATATTTGCTGAACCAATTCAGTGGGTGCATAATTTGCCGATGTTGCTTTTGTTATAGCTTCGTTACTTTTGTATCCCATAAAGGTTTGAAACTGTCTCAATATGTTCCACAGCAATGTAATGTCCCTTTCTGGTTTTGTCAGGTATGTCATCTGCAAATCGAGCCAGCTTTTCCTGATTACTATACCAATTATATTCTTGAAGTTGAGTCTCTTATTTTTTTTGCCAGTGGTTTTAAATCTAATGCAAATAGCAAAAGAGAGTGGACACCCCTACCCGGTTCCTCTGCTCTGGTAGAGATTATCAGAGAGGACCCCACTCACTTTAATTTTTGCCTCAGATCCTTCATATATTCTTGTAATCAACCTTGTAATTTTGTCAGGGAATGCAAATGCTTCCATTGCTCTGCTCATAAAATCCCAGCTTTCTCTGCATCAAGACCCACCAACACCAGTGATATTTTAGTACTTTCTGCTTCCCTCTAGATCATCACTGTTCTGTTTATGTTGTCAGATGTTTGCCTCCCATTCACAAAACCACGTTGATCCATATCCTATCAATTTTGGCATCACTTTTGCCATTTTTTAGCCATTATAGACATAAACACTTTATAATCATGATTTAGTATTGAAATGGGCCTGTATGAAGCTGGATCTGATGGATCTTTACCCTCTTTAGGTATAACAGCTACCACTGCTTTTCTTCCAGGATGTTGGTACTTCTCTTAAAATATACTGTTAAACAAAAACAGATCTTTATCAGTTTTTTCCCTCTTAGCTTCCAAACTTCCATAGGAATACCATTTATTCCTGGGGACTTTCCTGTAGATTGGTTACACATCACAATTTTTATCTCACCTCCTCCTATCCTGTTAGTAATTGAGCATCTTCTCCCTCCAGCCTTGGCAGAATTCTTCCATAAACATTTCCATTTGTACATTTTCTTGATTTCCTTGTTTCTCTGCTTTATACAGACTTTCATAGAATTTCCGAAATATTTCTAATACTTCTACAAGATCCCTTGTTATCTTCCGTGTTATAGGCTCCCTAAGTTTGGTGACAGCCTTTTCTACTTTCTGTTGCCTGAGTCATTGTGCTCTAGAGTTATTATAAAAATAAACGTTGCTTAACAGCAATCTTTCTAAACTCATTCATGTTATTGAGGTAATCCCTTATTTTTCTGTTTAGCATTCTGTAGTTGCTCTTCCTCTTGTTCTGTGAGATTTCCCGTTTTGCAATACTTTAATATTTGTCAGTCCCTCTAAATAATTCTTGTTACTTCTAAACCATATCTCTCTTTCTTTTATTTGCACCCTGTTTTTAAATTCCACTTTAATTTTATCCCACTCCCTAGCTATACTTTCAGAAGAAGTTTCTATCTCATCTAATAGCTCCTGAATAATTTCCACCACCCATTCCTTAAATTCTACTCTTTTCAACAGATAGGTGGAAAAGCGTCAGTGTCTCATTTTTATTTAATTACCCTGTATTTTTATTTTAGTTATTATTTGTGCATGATCTGAAATAGTTATTGGGTACATATCAAGACTTTGAATTAAATACACGTCAGTGTGAAATGTAAATTCTGTCTAACTTTGCCCAGTTTTTGTATATTGGGGAATAATATGTAAATTCACTCCAAATTTCGAGTACTGAATTCACATCTTCCATGCCAGATATTTTCATAAACTTCTTTAAAAAACTTTACCCTTCTTTATTTTCCCTTTCTGGGCCCCCAGATACATCTTCCCCATTGGAAATCAATTTCCATTTCCCCCTATAAATAATAATCCTTGCTGAAAGCTGAATATTTCTCCAAGAATTTTCTTTAGCTCCATTATAGCAGTTTTCGGTGGAATATAAATCCCTAACAGTTTAGTTCTCCTCCCATGCCAGTAACCCCTTTGCACTACAGATCTACCATTATTGTATTTTTTCCTCTTCTGTTACTATTGAAGCTCCTCTTGCAAGCAATATAAGTACTCCTTTCTTCCTTTGCCCCAGGTATTCCACTGAATAACCATCCTGAAAACCCTTCATGTTATGTTGTCCCATCTTGCCTTCAATCTTGCTACTTTGGGTTTAGAGCCGAAACCTCGGCTCTGACTTGGCCTATACTAAAGCTCAAGAGCTTCTACTGACTCGAGGCTGAATACCTATCCCATAGTGCTCAGCGGCTATTCCCCAGATCTAGTTTGCCGATTGAAGCTTCTGGATTGTCTTCACTGGCTCAGGCATGGAAAATTTAATATTTTGTATATTTTATAACTTTTCTGTCAAATTGTTAGTTATTTGTATTTATTAGTGCTATAGTAACAATCTTGTGCTATTTTTAACCGTTTTTAACCTTGTGTAAGTTTATTTTGCGGCTATCTTTTCTTTGGGTCTTGTTTTCTCCACAAGAATCCCTGTTTAAATTGGAGGATTCTTGCCCTTTTTTCTCCTTTATAAGCCTTTTAAGGAGTACTCCATTTAAGTTAGAGGCGTCTTTTCAGGTGGAGGAGATAGTTGTTCAACTTAGAGACTTCTCCTCCCCTCTTTTCTTCTCTTTAAAAAAAAAATATATATAGTACTTTATTTTAGATACTTGTTTCTTTGCTGCTTTCTCTTTTATAACAGTTATAGTTCTAACTTTTATTGAGAATTTTTTTTCTTTATAGCTAGTATGTCTAAGGAACCAGCTAAGGAACATAAGTCAGGATTCAAAAAGTGTGATTCCTGCACTCAGATGATGTCCATTACTGATGAACACACTAGTTGTGTGTACTGTCTGGGTCCACTCCATCTTCAAGACTCCTGTTCCATTTGTCATAGTTTTAGTGCCAGGGTCTTGCAGGAGAGGAGGAATAAGCTTATATTGAGATATATATGGTTCTCCCTCTGCTCCATCTGTCTCATTGGAGCTGTTGCGGAGCCGGAAGAGGAACTGGTCACTGTCTTTGGAGCCTGTTCGCTTGGTGTCAGTCTTTCCTTTATTACAGTCGGTGGCAGGTAGCCACAAGTCTTCCAGCCATTTCCCTAGATCCTCTAGGTTATCGTATGAGGACGTGGAACGTGTAGTGAAGAGGTTGCTTCAGACCCGGGCCCTAGTGGAAATTCTTTCGAGCCCAGCCGACAATGGTACCTTCTACTATGTCTATTCCTCCTCCAACTCGGACGAGTTTGGAGCCATAGAGTATGGAAGTCGTTGTGCTGGATCCATTGGAGCCAGTAATCATTACTGATATCTCGGATCCAACGTCTGCTCCGGTTTCTTTGTAGCTTTGTTCCATTGACGGACCTGGGGGCCAACACTCCCTGGTCAGCTCCGGGGGGGGGGGGGGAGTCAGGTCGGACCCTTGTCGAAGCCGGCTCTCCCACTCAGTACCACAGCTCAAGTAAGCTTGGCTCCCACATCTGCCTCGGAGCCACCCTCTTCAGTGCCAAGGAGATCTCCCAGTCTCTCAGGGCCGAAGTCTCTCTCTGCCCAGGACCACGGTGCCTTTGAGGTAATGCGGAGTGTACTCTCCTCTGAGTCTACTCCACCTTCGGCTCCAGCCTCTCTTCCCCCTAAGGGACTGGTGTCCACCTCTTCATTACCTCCTCTTCCGATACCTCTCCGGACCATCCCCCAAGGAGGTTCCTCTTAAGAGAGAGTATAAGAGGAAACACACAGACTCCCCTGAGTCTGTCACTTCTGATACTAACGTAGAGGATTCAGAAGAGTCCCCAAGGTCCCCCTCTGAGGATGTTTCCTTTACAGACATCCTGGAGATCCTTAAACAGAGGGGTGGCTGGAAGTCCCTTTCCTCTTCTGAAGATGACTCTGTATACCTAGAGGCATTTGGCTGTTGCCACCTCTTAGGTGTTTCCACCTTTCAACCTTCTCCTGGGTTTGGTGAGCTGGAAGGTGTGGGACTCTCCATACTCAGTGGACTCCATTCCACAGAGGCCTAATGAGTTCATTACGACCCCATAAGATAGGCAGTACTTAAAAATAAAAACAACCACTCTGTAGCTACCAGTAAAAATAAAAACAACCACTCTGTAGCCACCAGTAAAAATACCACTTACCACTCTCACACCCTTGTTTGGTTCATAGGCAGTACTTAACTAAAAGGGTTCCTGTAGATGCAATGGTGGTGGCAGCAGCCACAAAAAACGAGTTAGCTGAAACTTCTGTATCTGTTCATCCAAGGATTCTCGTACAATGGATAGATACGAGAAGCATATGTTCTCTTCAGCGGCCTTTACAGTCACTGAATTATTTGTCACACTTCATGCGACTTCAGAGGGATCTCCTAAAAGAGCTAGGAGATAACCCTGCAAGGTGCTACAACACAGGACTTTTGTGATAAGGTTAACTCCCAGCTTGCAGCCTTAACCTCCATATCGAACTCCTCCATGCGGCTCATATCTTATGCAGCCGATGGAGCGAGCAGGCACAGGAATAGCTCTTCATAGACATTCCTGGATGCGCCTTTGTGAGTTTGCAGAACCCTTCTATTCTTTCTTTATTGACACTCCCTTTGATGGCTCGTCATTGTTCAGGCCTAAAGTAAAAGAAACTCTCACCAGGAGCCAACAAGTTGGTAAGACTCTGTCTGCCGTTGGAGTCTGTTTTTCTGCCCCTACCAGACCTTATCCTAAAGGTCAAAAGGGTGGGAAAATGTGGTTCCATAAGTCTAAAGGAGCCTTATCTGACACTCGTGGTGATCCTTCCTTCAAGGGCAGAGGAGGAAATGGCAGAAGATGCTGTCCATGTGGCAGAGGGGGGTCCACAAAACCAGGGTGACAGAGATACTTTCTCTGGTATGCCCTTCCAGCACTCCTGAAAGGAGGCCCATCTCTCCACCTCTGGAGGCAGTCGGGGGGGGGGGGATATCGCTGTACCCAGAAGCCTGGCTGAATTTGACTTAAGACAAATGGGTACAGTCCATTATATGCAGAGGATACAAAATTCCCTTCCAATGTACACCTCTACCACCAAAGTCTATCCCAGACATTCCACCCGGTCAAAGGGATCAAGCAACACTAGAAATACAAAAGTTGCTAGAAAAAAAGTCATCCAAGAAGTCTCCCGCAGACCAGCTAGGATCCGGAATTTACTCAAGGTTCTTTTTAGTTCCAAAAAAGACAGGGGACTGGAGACCCATATTGGATCTCCGCAGACTAAACAAGTTGGTGAGAAAATCAAAGTTCTGGATGGTAACATTGCAGTCTGTACCTCCCGTTCCTGGGAAAAGACATTTGGATGTGCTCATTAGATCTTCAGGACGCGTACTACCACGTAAAGATGGACAGGCTCTCAAGACGATTTCTACGCTTCTGACTGGGAGTGAGTCATTACCAGTTCAGAGCTCTGCCTTTTGGACTCAACACAGCCCCCAGGGTGTTTACCAAATGCATGGCAGTAGTCACGGCTCATCTGAGATGCCAAGGATTCCATACGTTTCCATACTTAGATGACTGACTCCTAACTGCCACCACCAAGCAACTACTGATCAAAGCAAGAGACTATAACATGCATCTTTTCTCAAAACTAGGCATTACTATAAATACAGAAAAATCTGCCTTGTTGCCATCACAGCATTTTACATTCATTGGTGCAGATTTAAATACAAACGACATGTCAGCAAAGCTACCTCTAGAAAGGATACAGATGCTACACAGTCAAGTGATTATTTTACTCAACAAGAACAAAGTACAGGCAAGATTTGTGCTGAAAGTCCTAGGCTCTATGGCAGTGACGATAACACTACTTCCCATGGCACGACTTCACATGAGAATACTGCAGTGGGTGCTCTTCGCCCAATGGTCCATGCAGGATTTACCCATGTCTCACGAAATTTTCATAACTCCTTCCTGCAAGAAGGACCTACTGTGGTGGGTTCATTCCACTCAGGTAACAATGGGCAGACCGTTTGTACTTCCTCAACCTATCGCTACAGTAACCACGGACGCGTCCCAGATAGGGTGGGGTGGCATTATCTGGGAAAGACGGTCCAAGGAGTTTGGAAAGATCACAAGTACCATTTGCATATCAATGTCCTAGAGATGAGGGCCATGCTTCTGGCATTGCAAGCACTTCAGGACTCTCTTCCCACGGGGACTATTGCAATTCAGACAGACAATATGTCAGTGGTTTGGTACATCAACAAGCAGGGGAGAACCAGATCCTACCCACTATGTCGAGAGGAACAGAGAGTATGGCAATGGGCAATATCTTCTCAACGCTTTCTGACAGCAACGCATATCCCAGAGAAATCCACCATTATAGCAGACAGGCTAAACAAAGCTATTCTCATGCCTCAAGAGTGGTCCCTCAATCAGAAAGTTGCGAACCAAATTTATCACAAATGGGGTCAGCCTTGCCACTATCTTCAATTCCAAATGCAGCAACTACTTTGCCCTAATTTCCCCTCCGGGAGAGTCACCGAGGGAAACACTGGTTCACAATTGGCCCCTGGGTCTTCTTTATGCCTTTCCCCTGTTTCCCTTGATTCCAAAGATCATACAGAAAGCAAAGATGTTGAGTCGCAGGTTAATTCTCATTGCGCCATACTGGCCTCGTCAGATTTGGTTCCCCTTCCTTTGGCCCTACCTTCAGGAGGACCCATAGATGCTGGACCCAGTGCCAGATCTTCTGACGCATCAGTCAGAAACGCTCCATCCTGCACTCCACACCCTCAAACTGACAGCTTGGCTGCTCCACTTCCGCTCTTAGCCAGGCTTCCGGAATTGTCCCCTGCAGTTTGTCACATTCTAGTCTCTTTGCACAAGCAGACTAGTAGGAATCTCCATGCGAGCAAATGGAAGAGGTTCTCTTGTTGGGCTGACAAAAGACATATAGATCCTTTTACAGCATCTATACCTGTAATCCTGGAATTTCTAACAGAAACCTTTAATCAAGGGGCAGCGGCAGCCACTATCCGAGTTCAATTAGCTGCTGTTTCTGATTATCATGTGGGAGAATCAGGATCTAGTCTGTCTCCTAGACTATGCAAAGCCTTCCTAAAAGCTACTTTTCTGTTAAGAACTCCCGTCACAGAACCTCTTCCTCCTTGGGACCTCAACCTAGTATTGTCATCTTTGATTCTGCCCCCTTTCGAGCCAGCATCATCTTGTTCATTAAAATTTTTATCTTGAAAAACACTCTTCCTGACAGCAATTACTTCAACCAGGAGAGTGTCAGAGTTACAAGCCTTGTCTGTCCCTCCACCTTTGTTTGATCTTCCATAAAAAGAGTTTCCCTCAGAACCAAATCCTTCCTTTTTACCGAAAGTTTGTTCTCAAGCCAATTTAAACCAGAGTATAGAATTACCAGTGTTTTTTCCAAACTATGGCAACAAGGCAGAGTATAATCTTCATCAATTGGATGTGCACAGACAGTTGCATTTTTACCTGCACAGGACCAAAGAATTTAGGAAGTCAGACCAATTGTTTGTCGCCTATTCAGAAAATAAAAAAAAGGTTTGGCAGTCTCAAAAGTTACTTTGTCCAAATGGCTTACCGAAACCATCACATATGTCTATGATTCCCACAATAAGGAACCGCCAGGGAAAATCAAAGGGGATTCAACTAGAGCGGTATCTACCTCCGTTGCCTTTCAGTCCAGACTTCCACTGGATTCAATTTGTGCTGCTGCTACATGGGTTAACCCTCATACTTTTATTACTCATTACAAAGTAGATGTAGCCTCCTGGAACAGGGCATCCTTTGGTTCCACTGTCCTGAGGAGTTTATTCCCTTGAGCCACCCAAGAAAAAGGTGCTGAGGACTCTGTCCCAAAGTAGCAAGACTGAAGGCAAGATGGGACAACATAACATAAAGAAGTTATGTACTCAGCATAACGTTCCATGTTTGTTGTCCAGTATCTCGCCTTCAGTCTTGCGGGGAGTATCTGGAGGAATTTTTTCTCAGAAATTGGAAGATAAGGTCTGATTTCCTTCTTGCCTTTTCTTGTTAATTTTTTGACAGTATGTTTTTTCCAGATATTATCCTTTTGGATATTGTACATATCATGGGAACCTTCCTTCTCAAACGATATCTGGGGAATAGCCACTAAGCAGTATGGGACAGGTATTCAGCCTCGAGCCAGTACAAGCTCTCGAGCATTAGTATAGGCCGAGTCGGAGCCAAGGTTTTGGCTCCAAACCCAAAGTAGCAAGACTGAAGGTGAGATACTGGACAACAAACATGGAACATTATGGTGAGTACACAACTTCTTTTTTTTTATCGAATTCAATTTTGGCTCTTTCCAAGCGTGTCTCCTGTAGCATAGCTATTTGCACTCTACATTTTTAAATATTGTTCACTACTTTTTCTTTTTTGTATTTATCTTTGAGACCATTGACGTTTAAAGACCTTATAGAAAGAATCATATTCTTGAGGGATTATTCCCAGCTTTTATGTATAATAGCTTTTTTTTTTTTTTTTTTTTAAATGTCTAGTTCTAGCTTTTTGTTACATGCAAGCAGTGTTTATCAGGTTAATCTTTTATACAATTGTTTCTTTCCATCTCCAAATCTTGCACAACTTTTTATTTTATTGGAAACCCTCAAATAAAAATACACACACGCACCCAATACCCCCCTAAAGCCTACTAACGTAATAATAACACACAAAACTATGTACATCTTCAAATATTGAAGATGTTCATCGTGTTTCACTGTTGCAGTCATTACACTTGGGTTATCCTGCTGGCAGGCTACCCGTAGTCGGCCCGAGTTCCAAAGTCTAGGTCCGGCGTCTGTTGCTGTCGCCTCTTCCCTGACGTCAGTGCGCCAGGGGTATAAAAGATGCAACCGACGCCATTTTCTTCAGTCTTTCATGCTGGGCGGTGCCCGAAGCAAAAGCAGTTCGCAAGTGCCGGTCGACCGACTCCTGAGATTTTCGAAATTGAGTTTCAGAACCGAAGTCTTCAATAAAGCTAAGTACCCCGTTGGGGAAACTTTTTCTTGCTCCAGACCGATGCCAGTAAAAGTTAATAATTGAATTTCTTGTGGGAAGCAAATATCTCATAAGGACTTTCACTCTTACTGTATTCCTTGCCTAGGCCCTGACCATGACGTTACTAGTTGTCAGTTTTGTGCTAGATTCAACAAATGCACTATTAAACGTTGGTTTGATTTTGCTTTACATTATTTTGGCCGAAGGTTTAATTACATAATGCCGTCAGAACAACCAATGACCGGAATTTATAAAAAACACAAAGACAAACAAAAGGACAGGCATCCGAGGTCCAAAACCAATGAAGAAGCCTCTTCCAGGCCAGTCGCCGGTTCTCAGTGAGGTGCTTTCGCAGCCCCTGACACCTGCTACCTCAGAGCCACAGGCCGTATCCGACAGCCACGTGGAGACACCAAGGCCTGTGGAAACTCAAGGTATTGGGCCTACGGAAACTATTCCCTCAGATGGGTCCGGAGCCGCTGAGCAGGCATCGGCTTCTGAGGGTGTTTTCAGACCTTCACAGCTTACAATTAAGCCCACTACATCAGCCAAGGCAAAGTCAAAAACACCATTAAAGACAAGGAAACAAGTACAGCATTCTCCTGAACAGTCATCCATGCCAAAGAAACAGATGCTTAAAATGGCCGAAGACCTAATTACTTTAATCAGGGGTTCCCATCCCCCTCCTGACAAAAGGCCTAGGCAAGACACTGACTATGATTCCTCTGACCAGGTTTCTATTTCCTCTGATTCCTCTTCTGATCAGGGATATTCTTTCCTTCCCTATGAGGACTCTGATGCAGAAGAGTCTATACATTCAACTGCTCCGCCTGAGGATTATTCTTTTGGGGAACCCTGCACACCATGAGGGAGCATTTCCATTGGGAGAGCCAGGATTATTCAGAATCCAAGGAAAGGCTCAGAGACTTTCTTTTATTGCCTCAGCACAGGCCCCTGGCTATTCCCCCTGTGCTTGATATTGTTGATGATGTTTTCTCTGAATCCAGTCTGTCTCCTGATTCTTTACCCCCTGCATCAGTCAAGCCAGACAGGTACTACAGGGTCCCTGACTCTCATAAATTTCTTTACAAAAACCGTGCTGCAGATCCAGAAACAATTTCTCAGGGTCCTAAAGGGGTTAAGGCTTCCACTGCTAAAAATCCTGTTCCTTCGGATAGGGATTCCAGAGCCCTGGATAGATGGGGGAAAAAAGTTTACACTTCTGCTACTTTAGCTGTAAGGGCTTTAAATTGCCAGTTTCATATGCTTAAATATCAACAGTACCTCATGTCCTTGTTAAAACAGAAAATGGTTTCAAACTCAGAAAGTCCTGACAGTAAGGAAATGCAGGATTTATTGCATGCAGCTGAACGAGTGGGAAAGCATACTCTACAATGTCGTTTTGAGTCATTAGAGACTTCTTGTAGAGCCGCAGTTACAGGCTCTGTTATTCGAAGGCATGCTTGTTTGAAAGAACAAAGTTTACCTGAACATGTTAAAGTAAAATTATTGGATGCTCCTCTACAGCATGATACTTTGTTTGGTGTTAAGACAGAAGAGGTGTTAAAGAAAATGGAGGATAAAGCAAACTCCATGCAGACAGTAAAGAATTTCTTACAGCTTCAACCACCTAGGTTTAGCAGAAACTGGCCTTCAAAAAATTGGTCCTTTCCGGTGTTAGGCCACAAAGAGGCAGATACAGACGCCCAAGAGGCAGATCTCAGCCCCAAGGCTCCTACAGACCAAAACAGTGGGATGCTTCAGCCCCCAAAGGAGGAGAAGACAAATCACAACCTTATAGGAAACAGTCCCAATGACTTCCCTCTACAGATGCCAAGCACTTACGTTTTGGCAGAACCCCTAGGGGGAAAGCTATCACTTTTCTCAAAAAATTGGCACATAATCACCCAGGACAAATGGGTACTGAATATTGTTTCTCAGGGTTACAGCTTCCACTTTCACACGCTTCCAAAATCAAAAGGTATGCCGGACCTGCCACAAAACCAATGGGCAGAGGCACAAAAACAAATTGCTGCTCTCATGGACATGGGAGCTATTCAAAGAGTACCACAGCAACAACAGGGGTAATAATTTTACTCAAGACTTCTTAGTACCCAGAAAGGACAAAGTCTGGAGACCAATACTGGACCTGTCAATCCTAAATACTTTCCTGGATGTTCCAAAATTCAAAATGTTAACTCTACAGCAACTTCTACCCATGCTGGGCAAGAAGGCTTGGCTAGTTACTTTGGACCTCAAGGAGGCATACCTGCATGTCCCAATCAGACAAACTTGCAGAAGATACCTCAGATTCATAGCAGGCTCAATGCATTACCAATTCTCTGCACTGCCCTTTGGCTTATCTACTGCGCCCAGGGTCTTCACGAAATGCCTGGCACTAGTAATTGCATTTTGCAGACAAAAAGGAATTCAAATATATCCCTACTTGGACGACTGCCTTATTCAAGCAGAGAGCAAGGACATTCTTCTAAAGCATCTGGCGTTTGTAAAAAGATTACTAATTTGCCTAGGGTACACAGTAAATGAAAATAAATAAAAACTAGTGCCCTGTCAAGAGATAATATTCCTGGGTGCAAGCTTGAATACAACTGCCCAGATGGCTTATCTCATGCCAGACAAACAAAGGCAGCTGACTCATTACTTTCAAATGATGGCAACAAAGACCCAGCTCCCAGCAAGAAAAATTCTGCAGGCCCTGGGCTTCATGGCATCCTGCATTCTACTAATTCCATATGCAAGACTGCATATGAGGAAACTACAATGGTATCTAAAAAGTGTTTGGACTCAACATTGCCACAGCCTGGAGACAATCATAACTTTAATTCACTGCCTACAACAGGAGTTTCGATAGTGGTCCCAGGCCTCTCACCACAACAAGGGACAGCCTTTCACCTTACCCACAGCCAGGCAGACAATAACAACGGATGCATCGGATTATGCCTGGGGGGCACATATGGCAGGAAAATGATATTCAGGGCACGTGGCCCAAGGAACAAATGCATCTTCACATCAATCAGAAAGAGATGCTGGCTGTACAGAATGCCCTGACAGCTTTCAAGGACCTACTACATCCAGGACAACTTCTAATAAAGACGGACAATACCACAGTTATGTGGTACATAAACAAGCAAGGGGGGCACACATTCCTACCTCCTATGCAGGCAAGCCATGACTTTGTGGAACACAGCATTGACCTATCAGTACATCTGCAGGCACAATTCCTGCCAGGAACAAAAAATACACTGGCAGACAAACTAAGCAGAAATCTCATGGACCCTCACGAATGGAAACTAAATCCACAGGTGTTCAGCATGATAACAAGGAAATGGGGACGTCCAGACATAGAACTTTTTGCCTCCCCATCACAATTACCAACTACAGAAATTCTGCATAAGAATTTATCACTCTCAAGCATGGAAAGTGGATGCTGTATCATTCAGCTGAAAAACCCTGACAGTCTATCCCTTCCCTCCAATGCCTCTACTTACCAAGGTGCTTCTAAAAGTCAGACAAGAGAGGCCATAAATGATCCTGATTGCCCCAGACTGGCCACGCCAGCACTGGTATCCAATCCTAAAGAGCTTGTCTCAAGGCCCAGCCTGGCCTTTACCTCAAATTCCTCATCTTCTGACTCAACAAAACAATCAGATTCTGCACAGTCAACTCAGAACCTTAAATCTGGCAGCATGGCAGATAATGTAGCCACTCAGACTGCGCCTCTCTCTAAAGCTGTTATGGATGTCATTTTAGAAGCCAGGAGGTCCAGCACTAGGAAATCTTATGCAGAAAAATGGAAGCGATTCTGTGCTTGGAATCGGGCACAAGGGCTCAAACTACTTGTTCCAAATATACCTCAGATTTTACAATACCTGAGATGCTGGACAAAGGCCTATCTTTCTCATCAATTAAGATCCATGCCTCTGCCATTTCAGCTCATTACAATACGGAACCACCTATTTTTTCACATCCTCTACTAAGACAGTACCTCAGAGGGGCAAAAAACATAAGACCCCCAAGGAAAGCACCAGTACCAACTTGGGATCTCAATTTTGTTTTAGAAAATCTCACACTGCCTTCTTTTGAACCAGCCAGCACAGCTGATATAAAATTCTTATCATGGAAATCTGCTCTGCTCCTAGCAATAACTTCAGCAAGAAGAGTCTCAGAGTTACAGGCATTAATGGCTGTGGAACCTTTCATAATTTTTCACCAGGACAGGGTTTCTCTTAGGACAAACCCAACATTCTTGCCAAAAGTGGTTTCCAGTGTGGCTCTGAACCAAACCATTCATTTACCAACTTTCTACCCAAACCCCCAGAATAAAGGGGAGAGACTTCTGCACGCTTTGGATGTACACAGACAGCTATGATTCTACTTGGACAAAACAAAAGCTTTCAGAAAAAAACTGAGCAATTATTTGTAGCCTATGCTGCAGGATCACAAGGAAAGCCTATCACAAAGCAGACAATTTCAAAATGGATAGGACACTGCATCCGCTTCTGTTATGCACAACACTGCAAATCACTGCCTAAGGGCATTAGGCCACATTCTACCAGAGCAGCAGCCACTTCAGCAGCCTTTCTCAGAGAAGTACCAACCAAAGACATTTTGGAAGCTGCAACCTGGAGTTCAGTGCACACTTTCACCAAGCACTACCACTTACCTCTCTACTCTAAATCCAGAGCAGACTTTGCCACTGCAGTTCTGCAGGGCCTGGTAGTCTCTCCAAATCCAATTTAGACCCAGCCGCCCAACCTCAGCTTTGGGATTCAACCCAAGTGTAATGACTGCAACAGTGAAACACGATGAACATAGTACAGTTGTGTACCTACCATAAATGTAGATGTTCGAGTGTTTTCACTGTTGCAGTCCAGGTTACCCACCCACCATCCCCCTTTTTCTTTGCTGGGACTTCTCTGTATTTCTCAACTCTATACAACCTATGTGGTGTATTTGCTTGTAGAGGAAGGATATGTTTGCATTAGTACATACATGTTTTTTGGCATAATTTATTCTTTTCAGCCTTCCTATCTGGGGGCACCTGACATCTGGGGCAAGGAAAAACTGAAGAAAATGGCGTTGGTTGCATCTTTTATACCCCTGGTGCACTGACATCAGGGAAGAGGCGACAGCAACCGACGCCGGACCTAGACTTTGGAACTCGGGCTGACTGCGGGTAGCCTGCCAGCAGGATAACCCAAGTGTAATGACTGCAACAGTGAATACACTCGAACATCTACATTTATGGTAGGTACACAACTGTACTTTTTATCCCCCCAATAGGAACAAAAGTTCTAAACTGACAGCCACACACAAAGACTTAAGCTAAACAGAAAGAATCTATCTAAGACACGTGGTAGATCCCGTAATTCTGTTAAGGATTATCCATGCTAAGACGCATGCTAAAGCCTATGATTATATTAAGTGCTGTCTGGTTTTGCCTTTTCTTTATAGTTCTCCCAGATGGAAAACGCTTGAGTGTATTCATAAAACGTTTTCTCCAAACCATTTTATCAGATTGTGTCTGCAAGTGACATGAGAACCAGATACAGGACTCTTTACTTAAAAAAAAAAAAAAAAAAAAAAAAAAGACCACGTTAAAACTTGTTACTATTACAAGTTTAACAAAGTCCAATATTTCCAGATTTTCTTGTTCTGGCCTTTTTCACAAATATAATTATTGCTTTATAATCCACATTTGCCAATTTCCAAGTTACTGATTTTAGTCTCTAAATGATAATGACCTGTAGTAGGGCATATGATTTATAGTCCCCTACAAGTTTAACAAAGTTCAGGAATGTCCAATATTTCCAGATTTTTCTTATTCTATTTCTGTTCATATCCATCTCCCAAAACCTGTCTCTGATTCATCTTCAATGCACTCTTGATTCTTTTAGTCAGCCCATGTATTTTTCCCCTCTCTCAAACAATTTCCATTGAAACACTAGGAAAGGTTTCACTGGAACAAGTCTCTATGCAGTCTTTATTACCAAAAGAACAAGAAGCTGAATCTCTTTGATGTCTCACTTTTTGTTGGGCAGATTTTGTCGTTCTTCCTTAGCATGTACTTCATCAAAAATGTTTTTTTCCTCCAGGGAAAAATGTTTTGAAGATAGCTTGATACAACTTTTTGAATATCATGCCGGCTTCTCGGTATTCCCTATATAATGGAATAAATGTATTCCTCTTCTGCCTGGTGTGCAATGAGTTGTCATTCTCCACAAACATTCTGCTGTCTCCCACTGTTATTACTTTGTCCTTGTGCCACAGTTTAGTCAGAATCAACTCCTTCTGTTTGTAAGATTGCATTTTTACTATTAATGGCCTAGGTTGTTTTCTCATAGCCAGATTTGGAGTGTACACACAATGTGCCCATTCAGTTAAAAATTCCTGTTGTGGAATACCAGTCCAGTAGTTACTTATTTGTGCTTTCATGAAATTAATAGTCTGTTCCTCCCAGCTTCTGAGGTACAGCCTTTTCTTTATTTTGACCTCTGAGTTTTGCAGTTTTATCGTCTCATATGAGTATCTGTTTAAAGCTTCTTCCATTTTTCCAGCCTTTTATTGTTTGAATTGATATACTCCATCAGTGTTTTAATTATTTTAGTCAGGTCTGTATTCACTTGCTTTATACTTTCCTCAAGGTTACTGTTTGGAGCTTGCACTTCCTTTTACTGAAAAGCTACATTACTTCTCCCAGTCAGTGTTTTTTCATCACCTTTTGTAGCTGATTTTCCTTCAGGTCCCCTGTATTTCTTTTTTCCTGGCATGCAGGCAGTGCACTTACTAGTTAGTTACTGAAATGTACTCAGAAATCCAGGTCCACTGGATTTCTCAGATAAGTTTCTATTTGTAGACTGGGAGAGCCAGAATTAAGCTGTTACTCAATGTGCAGCCATCTTGGAAGTTGTTGAAACTTTTAAAATATTAGTACTATTAACTTGAGACACTGACAGAACAAGAAAATGTGAATTAATGTACAGTTTTCGAAGTAAAAGAACTCTAACTCTAATCACTGTCATTATTTATTAAGTATAATTCACCACCTTTTCTCCAAAGGTCACCAGTTTTAGGAGGGATTAAGAGGGACAGAGCTAAACTTTGAATCAAAATCAGAGACAGCTGAGGAGGTATCTTTTAATCCAAACTATTTGTCTCCCTGTTTTCTTTGCATATCTAAAAGTGAGGGAAAAAGGGTACTTCATACTTTGGATGTCCACGGATAAGTCAGGAACTATCTTGAGACAACAAGATCTTTTAGAACTTCCAATCACCGATCAGAAAGGAAACCACCAGTGCAAGGAGCACAACCCGTGCCAGCAATAAACAATAAAGCACACACTGCAGAAGCAAATAAATGAAGCACCAATGGTTGATATATAGCCAAAAATTTATTAGCAGACAAAACTATACTGGACCGAGAAACACTGATAAAAACATTAAATGCTTAACATTAATCACCACGTTTTTTGTTTTTTGTCTCAGATCCACTGAGACTTCCTCAGACAATGATTTTAGTCTCATCTCCATTGGTTTAAGTACATCCATCAATAAAATAATAAAAACTAATTATTTCCTCATTAGCCTAACTAATTCATTCTCATTTCCTAAAATTGTTTTAAAAACATATTGGACCAAAAAATATATATTCATAAAGCAGAAACATAAGATGAAAGCTTTAAAATAAATCTGTAAACAAACTCCATATAATAGAAATAACACCTAATAAAAAGTTTGCTCATTATTTAGCCCGTAATTATTACATTAACAATTCTAGTGGCTTAAATACCAAATTTACCTGATCAGAATGAAAAATGTATATAAGAAATGGAGAATAAAAATAAAACAAGTGTAAACGAGAAGAACATGCAATAAAACGTGTCATATATAATATTAAGACACTGTATATATTTAGATTTTAATATATTTAAAATACATGCATTGTATATATAAGATGTCTAATAATATATTACACACTATAACCTAGCTACCCTTAATTTTAGTAATGGAGCTATAGAAATGTTATTTAAACCTGGAGGTTCACTTGCTGTTAACATTATTTGCCAATATGCTATGTTCTCTTCCTGTGGGCCACCTCTGATATTTATTAACTTCCAATCAGTTAATTTCTTGTGACAGTAAGAGGGGACAGCCCTGTGTCAAAGCAGACCATTTCCAAATGGTTGTCTGTGGCTATTACCGTTTGTTGTTTTCACCACAACAAAACTATTCCATGCAAGGACAAGGTTCCCTTTACAAGAGCCTTGACTTCATGTACGGCTTTTTGTTAAGGACAGGACTCTAGAAGCAGCAACTTGGTCCTTTGTGCATACTTTTATAAAGCACTATAAACTAGATTCCTTTCCCAGGTCGATGACAGTGTTTGCTAGGGCATTTCTCCAGGGACTCTGGACCCTTCCCCTTCCACTTCCCAGTTGTGCTGAGCTATGGTAGTCATATCTGTCAACCTGGGGACATCAAAAATCTGGACAAAAGCCCACTAAAAGTAGGTACAACTGGCCAAAAATCCAGATGCTAATTAAGATACAATTTGCATACACAGTAATATAACTCCACCCACTTGGATGGAATTATGGGATATCAACATTCAAATAATAATTGTGAAAATGTTCCCCAATTTAATATTAGCTGTGAAAATACATTCCCTATGTAGTTAAAACAGCACATCCTTCAAAGCAGCTGTGCAGTGAATGATAGAAATACCAAGTCAAGTTGGCTACACTCCACCCACATCTGCGCTAAGTAAGATGATATCCCAATCCCACTCCCAAACTAAGTAAGCAACTGCCAATAATGCAAATACAAAGCTGATTCTTGGACATGTTGACAAATGCAGACTTGCAGAAGAGTGTGGTCACTAATTTCTGCCTCACAGCTCCTCTTGAGCCATTGGCTACAATGTAATTATTTAAAACTTATCTACAATTACCCAGCCAGCACTCAAATAAGATGAAACATTTCCATTCCCCCCAATGACCCCCCCTTCAGAAGTACATCCTCGTATGCACAAGCACTTCAATGACACCAGAACGAATAATTTCCCCAATGACAAAGACGAATATCTGCAGAAAATCTGATGTCCTTTTCATAAATATTATGCAATAATGCAACATCCCTTATACTTGCCCTGAGCAACTTAATTCAAACAGCGATTGCAAACTAAGAAAAGAGAAAACTGAATGCAATAGAAAGAGGCTAATGTCTGTGCAAGTGCTGCTGTTTAATATATACTTTGTTGCTGGTCCTTGACGTGTTCAACGGAATGACAGAGAAACAGCTGTAACAGCAGAGATGGCTGGAAACATACTAGAGACATAAAAGTGATATCTGTCCCGACTCTCAACCATACCTCTCAAGTCTCAACCCCACCCTCAGCAAGAGCAAGAAATCTAGACAAACTCTAATGGGGGGGGATGCACAGAGTCCTCTCTAGGCACAAAACTGTCAGTGGAAAATAAGGAACTACAAACGTAAAGAAACACCGACAGTACCACAGCTAGGAGATTTATTTAAGTAGAAGAGTACAAACAGTACACAGGTTAGCACTTTCAGGGATCAACCCCTTCATCAGACAACTGTTAAAATTCCACACTTCCTTAACAGTCACATGATGATGCAGGCAATTACCCTAATCACTGTTAATTAAAGAGAAACACAGTTGCCAATGCAGAATAAAAAATATAAAACTAAATAATGCAATAAGAATATCATATATCACACATTCCTTATCCAAGCTAATAATTCTGTTAAAACATGCATAGAAAAATATATAAAATATATCTGTTAAAAATATATATATAAAATACATCTGGCTTGATACCAATGAGTACATGTGGTAATGCATGCGCCTTGCTAAGAGTATATAGGCATAATATAAATAGTAAAAAATATATAAATGAATGCTAAAATATACTTAAGTATTGACGTACACATAAAACCAGCATATAGACATGCATAAGTATAAAATTATGAAATTGTAAAAAAAATATATATATATATATATATATATATATATATATATATATATGTACTGGATGTGCCATACAAAAAACTCAATGGTCAAGCTTTTAAAAACAGTTTAAGCTACACCATTTGATTCAAACCCAGGGGTTTATCTGCATTAAATCGTATGATCTTATGCATGTCTATATGGTACTATCGGTGTTTCTTTACATTTCTAATGGGGGGGGGACAAAAGTCCAGAAATAGAGAATAATTTTAAATTTAGCTGTTACAAACTTAGAAAGCTGCTAGAATGACATGATTTGTCTTCGCAACTTTGCACATATTTTCGAAAGGATGTGAAGTCTGAAACTTGAATGTATATCATTATTTAGTGACTTCAGTTCTTTGTGACTTTCCATAAAACCATACATTTTATGAGGAACAGAGTACCAGAGAAGTAGATGAGGACTAAAATAAATATTCAAGTATCCTATGACTTACTGTATTCCCCCAAGTTATCCCCATGGCCCGTATGAGCCATTACATACATATTTACCTGCATACTTAAACAGCAATCCAAAAGAATCTAAAAAATGGTTTAGTTCCTGAGGAATAATTAAACTGTCACATCATGCAAGCAGTTGGCATTTTACATCCCACTCTCCATGCCATCTTCTGTTTAGTGTCTGTCTAGTTGTTAGAGAAGGCTTGACTGTTAGTGTGTAGGGTCTCCTACTGAGTTTTCAGTTCGCCTATGAATTGATCACTCACATGTCAAGTAATATATTGACCCTAGGACCTAATTTTTATTCCTCGAGTAACAACTACTTTTAACTGAGGGAATTGGACCACTATTGGTCTTAATTACATAAAACTATATTTTTATTTTTACATATACTGACAAGTGTTGTTTCCTTGTGGTTCTGTGCTGTATATTATTTTCCTTGTGCGGGCTGCAACTAGTTTTTCATTTTATGATTTTGTCTACCTCCACTTAACCACCATTTTTTTTTTAATAACCATAAATCCTATCAGATACGAGCCCCATTTTCACATAGCATTGGACCTGCAGTTTTGGCATTTTTTTTATTTTTATTCCTACTCTCCCCCCCACCCCCCACCCCTACCTCACCTTGGATAAAGTTTCAATTATCACCTGATGAATTACTTTCCTTTCCATATTTCTGACATCACCACTTGGGTCACACTAACGAGTGGGCCTTTTAATTTGGCAGGATTTTACCTCCTAGCTTCCATTGGTTGTACAGTTACAGACACTAAACTAACTAGAGAACCCTGACCCTTTCAGGTTTTTCTCACACTTCCTTTCTTTAGTATCCAATTACTGTGTATTTCAGTGTATTTTCTACCCTGTTCATGGTTCCTTCTGTGCATATTCACTGTTTTCTCCCCTACACTTGCATGCTTACTCTTCAAAAACAAAATGGTCATCTTTTAGCAGCCTCTCACTTGCTTAATAGATGTTCTTCGTGTTTCACTGTTGCAGTCATCACACTTGGGTTATCTGCCTGCAGGTAGCCCTCAGTCGGCCCGAATACCAGAGTCTTGGGATTTCTGCGTCGGATGCTGTCGCCTCTTCCATGACATCAGGGGTATCAAACATGCAGTCAACGCCATTACATCAGTCTTTCTTGCCAAGAAGGAGCCCGAAGCAGAAGCAGTTCTCAAGTGCTGGTCGGCTGTTACTTGAAATTTTCGTTTTTCGAGTTTCAAACCTGAAGTCTTCTAAAGCTAAGGTATCCCATTGGGGATTCTTTTTTCTTGGTCTAACCGATGTCAGAAAAAGTTAACAATTGTCTTGCCTGTGGAAAGCAAATACCTCACAGAGATATTCATTCATACTGCGTCACCTGTTTAGGCCCAGACCACGACATCCCTCGCTGTCGGTTTTGTGCCTTAATGCCTGAACCATTCGTCATCGGGCTATTTTTGTAGCTAAATTCTTTCACTCTCATTCTCCGTTTTCCAAAATGGCTTCGGTAAACCATCCGACTATCGATCTTCCGAAAAAGCGCAAAGACGGAGACAGACCACATAGGTCAAAAACTGCAGACAAAGCTTCCATCAAGCTAGTTGCCAGTCTGCCACTACTCAGTGAGGCTCATTTGGAGCCCCTGATGCCCACTTCTGTAGATTCGCAGGCCTCTGCTGAGACCCATTCGGAGTTCGGTTTGCCACGAGATGCTTCTTTGACTATGGAACCTGTGGATGTTTCTACCTTGGATGGGTCCAGAGCCGCTGTGCAGGCACTGACTTCTGAGGGTGTATTCCGACCTACCGATTTTCATATTAAACCGACATATTCATTTTTAACTAAATCTACCGAGTTTCTCAGGCCCAGAGTTTGCACTATGCCTAGAAAACCAACGTCCAAAGCGCATGCTCAAGCTCACATGCCACATAAATGCTTAGAATGGCTGAAGACCTTATTACTCTTAATTAGGGGAAGCCAGTCGTTCCCTACTAAAAGACAAAGAATTTAATTTCCTTCTGATTCTACAGACCAGGAGTCCGATGACTCTGACCCTTCTGATTACCAGGAACATACCCTTATCTACCTGTGAGGATTCAGATGCAGAGGAATCCATTCCTTCTGCCTCCCCTCCAGAGGATTTTTTCTTTTTGTGAAACCTTGCATACCTTAAAAGAGCATTTCTGCTGGGAATGCCAGGACTATCCTCAGTCCAAAAAGAGTCTCAGGGAATTTTTAGATTTACCTCAGCACAGGCCTCTAGCTATACCCCTGTCCTGGATATTGTAGATGATGTCTTCATGGAATCCAGTCATACTCCTGACACTTTACCACCAGCTCCTAGAAAACCTGACCGGTACTACAGTGTACCTGACTCTCTCAAATTTCTCTTTAAAAATCCTACTGCAGATCCAGAGACCATTTCCCAGGGACCTAAAGGCATTAAGGCTACTACAACCAAAAACCCTACCCCATTCAGACAGGGATTCTAGAGCTTTAGACAGATTGGGTAAGAAGGTATATACCTCTGCACCTCTTAACATCAGGGCTTTGAACTCCCAGTTTCACATGTTGAAGTACCAGCAACATATTATGGAACTAATTAAACAAAAAATGGTGTTACTTCCAGATTGTGCAGAAAGTAAAGATTTACAAGAGTTAATGCATTCTGCAAACCAAGTTAGTAAACATACTTTGCAGTGTGGGTTTAATGCCTTAGAAGCATCTTGCAGGGCTGCTGTCACTGGGTCTGTACTAAGAAGGCATGCTTGGCTGAAGGAGCAAGTCTTGCCAGACCATGTCAAAGCAAAAGTACTAGATGCTCCATTAAATCAGGATTGTTTGTTTGGCACAAAAGCAGACGTTCTTCTTAAAAAGATGGATGAAAAAGTTAATCTATGCAAACTGTCAAAGATTTCTTACAGGTGCAGCCACCTAGATTCAGTCAGCATTGGCCTTCAAAAAACTGGTCCTTTCGAGTCCCTCCCAGGCCTTTTCAGTCCAAACCCGGGGGAAATAGACCACCAAGACTACTGTCTCAGGGTATGCAGAGTTCTAAATAATGGAGTGTTCCCACCTCAAAAACAGGGAGTGATAAGCCCACCCCCTTATGGAAAAAGTTCACAATGACTTTACAATTATCCTTCCCAACCATGCCCAAGTACTTGCACCCCTAGGAGGAAAACTCGCCCTTCATGCAAAAAAACTGGATGTCCATTACTCAGGACCGATGGGTTCTAAACATTGTATCCCAGGGATACAGATTCTACTTCCACTCACTGCCAACCCCAAGCGGGTTGCTAGACCTTCCTCTAAACCAGTGGGCTGAGGCTCAAAAGCAAGTACTTTCCCTTCTACATATCAGGGCTATTCAACCTGTTCCAGTAGAACAAAGGGGACAGGGTTTCTACTCCAGAATGTTCCTTGTGCTCAGAAACGAGAGCTCCTGGCACCCTATCCTGGATCTATCAGTTCTCAACACCTTTCTGGTGGTCCCAAAATTCAAAATGCTTGCACTGCAACAGCTTCTTCCTATGCTAGCCAAGGGTGCCTGGTTAGTCATCCTAGATTTAAAAGAAGCTTATCTGCACATCCCCATAAGGGAGTCTTGAATGAAATATCTACGTTTCAGGGCAGGCTCTATGCACTATCAGTTCTCTGCACTTCTCTTTGGCTTATCTACTGCGCCCAGAGCATTCACAAAGTGCCTGGCTACAGCCATTGCATACTGCAAGCAGAGAAATATTCAAATTTACCCATACTTGGATGATTGCCTGCTTCAGGTGGACAGTCCGGAATTGCTGCTTCAGCACCTGGCATTTGTAAAAAGACTTCTAACTTCACTGGGATTACACCATCAATGAAAAGAAATCACAACTGGTGCCCAGCCAACAAATTGTATTCCTGGGAGCAAGCTTGAACACAATTTCCCAGATGGCATTCCTCACTCCAGGAAAGCAGGTCTGTTTGACAAACTATTGGCTACCAAAACCCAGCTATCTGCAGGTAAATACTGCAAGCCCTAGGGTTCATTGCCTCATGCATTCTGCTAATTCCATATGCAAGACTGCATATGAGGAAACTTCAGTGGTACTTAAAAAGTCACTGGTGTCAACATTCTCAGGACCTGGAAACAGTGATTGCTATCATATCTTGTCTAAGGGCAGAATTCCTTTGGTGGGCAGAGGCATGCAACCACAACAAAGGACTTCCTTTCACTCAACCCCTCGCCGCCCAAACCTTGACAACAGACACATCAGACTATACATGGGGGTTCACATGGCAGGCAAATACATTCAAGGCAAATGGAGCCCAGAACAAATTCCCCTGCACATCAATCAGAAAGAGATGCTAGCTGTACAGAATGCTCTGACAGCCTTCAAATACCTTATCCTTACAGGACAATTCCTGATAAAGACAGACAACACCACAGTTATGTGGTACATAAACAAGCAGGCGGGAACGCCTTCTTACCCACTCTGCAGGTTAGCCATGGCCCTGTGGAACACAGCCTTGAGCAACCAAGTGCACCTACAAGCTCAATTCCTGCCAGGCAAGCAAAATTCACTGGCAGATGACTTAAGAAGAAATCCTCATGAGTGGAAACTGGAACCAACTCATTCAAACTTCTAACCCAGAGGTGGGGAACACCGGAGGTGTACCTTTTTGCCTCCCCTCAAAACCACCAGTTGAGCAAATTCTGTACCAGGAACCCTCATAGCAGAGCCTGGAAGGTGGATGCCCTATTTCTTACATGGGAAAACCTCTCAATTTATGCCTTTCCTCCTCTGCCCCTCCTCTGAAAAGTATTACTTAAGATCAAGCAGGACAGGCCAAGAGCAATTCCTACGCAGTCTGACAGCAGTGCCACCCTGGCACCTACATCAGACACCTTCCCTGCTGTCTCAGCAGGAGGGACAGATTTTGCATCCACAGCTGCAAACCCTAAACTTTGCAGCCTGGCTTATCTCCTGAATACACCACCAGCATCCCTCAGCAAACAGGTGTGCTGGACATCATCCTTGAGGCCAGAAGGCCTAGTACTAGGAAATCCTATGCTGAAAAGTGGAAAAGATATTGTTCTTGGAGTTAGTCTCAAAGAAGGGACACAGCTGTGCCCACCTTATCTCAAATCCTTGATTACCTAGCAGAGCTGCTCCACAGAGGCCTCTCCATCTCATCCATTAAGATTCATGCCTCTGTTATCAGCTCATTATAATACTGAGCCACCTCTTTTCTCACCCTCTCATCAAACAGTTCCTGAGAGGAGCTAACAATTTAAGGCCTTCTAGGAGAGCTCCCACCCCAGCCTGGGACCTTAACTTTGTACTGGAGAAGCTCACACTTCCCCCGTTTGAACCTGCTACTTCAGCAGAGTTAAAATTCCTGTCTTGGAAAACAGCCTTACTTCTAGCTATTACTTCAGCAAGAAGTGTGTCTGAGTTACAGGCACTAATGGTGGTGGATCCCTTCATTATTTTCCATGCTGACAGGGTTTCCTTCAGGACTAACCCATCCTTTATACCCAAGGTGGTATCCAGTGTGGCTTTAAACCAATCTATCCATTTGCCAACCTTTTCCCTATTCCTCAGAATAAAGGGGAAAGGATCCTGCACTCCATGGACATGCACAGACAGCTCGGGTTCTACCTTGACAGGACTAAGCCTTTCAGAAAATCTGACCGGCTGCTAGTCAGCTTTGCTACAGGGACAGAGGGCAAGGCCATTTTGAATCAAACCTTTTCCAAATGGGTAGCACACTGCATCTATTTCTGCTACAAGCACCATGGAAAACCTACCCCTCAGGGGATCAGAACTCATTCCACTAGAGCTACTTCAGCCTGTACAGCATTTTTCAGGGGAGTCCCTACCAGGGACATCCTGGAAGCTGCAAACTAGAGTTCTGTACACACCTCCACCAAGCATTACCACTTACCTATTTTTTTTCTAAATCCAGAGCTGGATTTGCGTACAGCAGTCTTACAAGGCCTGCTAGCCAGTCCTAACATTTCTTGACTGCCTCCACCCTTCCTCAGCTTTGGGAATCAACCCAAGTGTGATGACTGCAACAGTGAAACATGAAGAACATAGTACAGTTGTGTACACTTAACGTAAACGTAGATGTTTGAGTGTATTCACTGTTGCAGTCCTGGTTTCCCTCCCTCCAGCCCCCTGCTTTCTCTAACCTTTCTGTCTGTCCTCTTTATGTCCATCTTTTATGGCAGGGGTATTTACTTTTTACTAGAGGTGTTCCACACCATGTAATAGCTTCCTATTTTGGGGGCTCCTGACATCTGGGGCAAGAAAAACTGATGTAATGGTGTTGGCTGCATGTTTTATACCCCTGACAACCTGACATCATGGAAGAGGCGAGAGCATCCGACGCAGAAATCCCAAGACTCTGGTATTCGGGCCGACTGAGGGATACCTGCAGGCAGATAACCCAAGTGTGATGACTGCAACAGTGAATACTCTCTAACATCTGCATTTATGTTAAGTGTACACAACTGTACTTTTTCCAGCTACTGTGGAGGACTCCCATATCTCAATCTCCATTTTTTTAGCCTAAAATAAGCTATCCCAATACTAGACCCTGCCTTGATCTACAACTCAAAGTGGAGACTAGATGTTGCAGTCTGTCACTAAATACCAGCTTACAGTTTTGGCAAGCTGTTCCCAAGCATCAGCTCTAAATACCTAAACAATGTATCCTTAAATAATAATTAGTTAGGCAGATCTGATGAAATGGAAGCAAAAGCTCTAGCTCATATTAATTTGGAAGGCCAGTGCCTTCATTTTTAGCTTAATAACTTTAACAGCAAAACAAATCCACATGGGATGGAGGATGTTACAGTATTAAAAAGGGATTCAAGTTTAAATGGGAAATGACTATTGAGTGGAATAGCATTACTGATGCTTATACCATGACAACATTTAAAACAAATCACTTTGTATGATTATGAAAAAGTAGTAAGATGGATGCAAATGGCTTGAAAAGGAATGTTTCCATTGGGCAAGAGAGATTTTTTGAACCAATCACAAAGGCTATAGAGCATAACTGCAAACTTCACCCCCAAACAAATATAATAATTTTTACCATTGGTATATTTCTCCAGCCCCCCTCCAATGGCCTGTATAGATATTATCTAACATCCTATTACCTTCCCAGACCCCCATGATTTTGCACATCCACCATGAAGCTTTTGAATAACTTGTAAAATTCCTGTAAGTTGTTGTAATTATATAAACAATGGCTCACAACTGCTTGAATTGTTATTAAGCAGTGCTCATCTGCCTAATAAAAACAAAAACTTTTGTCGCCTAACTTCGTTGATGACTGATTTAAGTTTGTGATGTTTTCCCAGCTCATTGCACACAAAGCTTAGCTGACATTGTTGTATTCCTCTCCCCTGGAGAGATTCACTTTCCTGACACACTGTGGCTCATAGACGAGAGAGGAATACAGCAAGCCACCTGTAGTATTGTTGGATTTAATTGGTTGCAGTAAGAATTTGTCAGTCGAGCAGAATCATGCAGGAGGAGTAAGGCTGGATAATGGGCCGGATTCACGAAACCTCCGTGTAAGACTTAATATGTCTTCCTCTGAGGCTGCAGTTGAACAGTATGACATCAGCATGTCATGCATATTCATAAGGGCATGCTGAATCATACTCTAGTCTAACACGGTCCATGTAGGAAAGTAGGGGGCGTGTCCGAATGCCGAGTACTGCAAAGGGACACGCCCCCAGAGGAGTCAGAGTCCTGGAAGTAAACACCCACAAGTGAGTCCACTGAAATGTCAAGAACACAACACCACACATCCCCACAGACTAAACCCTACTGAAAATGTGTAAAAGATAAAAAATAGCAGTTTCATTTTTTTTATAATTTCCAAAATGCTTGCCCGCATTTGCGCGGGTGTGCCCTTCGCTCAGCCACAGTTAGCAGACATTGAAAAGTATATAAAATCTACATATGCAAATTAAGCCAAGTAGCAATAGCGTAGCGGTAGAGACGTCGGCCAAAGAGGAGGTAGTCACGGTTCGAGCCCCCACAACATCATTCTCCATTTTTATTTAAATAAGTATGAAACAATCCCTTGACATATATATATATATATATATATATAAAACTATAATTTAAGTAAAATGTAAGGAAATGGCCCATGTATTTGTGAACAAAACCGACATAATATATAAAAAAAGGATCATAATTGCCCATAGCTTAGCAATGCTTTAACAAGCTTAATATGAGTGCCCATAGCTGAGCAGTGCTTTAACAAGCTTAATATGAGTGCCCGTAGGTGAGCAGCACTTTAACCAGCTTAATATGAGTGCCCGTAGCTGAGCAGCGCTTTAGCAAGCTTAATATGAGTGCCCGTAGCTCAGCAGCGCTTCACCCAGCTCAATATGAGTGCTTATAGGTAAATAACACGTTACCCAGTGTAAGCCGTTTGCGCGGAGCTGCGCAGCGCGCCAACCAGCTCACCGTCGGGCAGTGTTGGGCAAGCTGTAGCAAAGACGCCTTTACACAGACACACCTCCTAGCCTGACTAGATAGTAGTAAAATAAAAAAGCAATGCCAAGGGTCGAACCCGGGATACTGTGCACCATATTCAAAGTACTGAACCACTAAGCCATGACAGTTGTACTTAGAAATACAGTATTAGCATACATATAGGAATGAATGAAAATAGAACCATGACAAAGCAGGTTTTGCTGTAAGCTGATAAATATCCAAAATGGCCAATCACAGATAAGTGCGGGAAAACCGGCATATATAAGCCCCATAGGCGGGAATACACACCATAACTGATTGTGGTACCCATTTGCAGTCAGGATGGCAGGTGCAGGAGAGGGAAATCGCTTTAGAGCACAAAGGTGGGGTGTTGAGAAGTCAAAATATATGGTTTGGCTCCTAGTCCATGATCATGAAGCACAACTCATGCAGGGCCAGGTTCAATGGGGAGCCTACAAGGCAGAGGCGTGGAACCGGTTGGCACATGATCTCACCAGTGCCACAGGAATTCCGAGGACTGCTGAACAGGTCTGTCACCACCATGCGGACCTGAAGCGACGAAAGGAGGACCAACTGAACCGATGGATCCAGGAGGCCCGTCAAATGCCCAATGCCCCACTACTGAGTAAGTATCCATGTAATTAATATGTAAGAAATGCTACCCTAGCCTACAGTATGGATAGGTATGTTACAATATTCCTTCATTTATATTACAGCTGCAGGTGTTAGTTCCGCGAATCGGCAAGCCTTTGCTGATAGGCTGTCGAGGTTACGCCACCAGGCAGGTTAGTAATTATTCTGCTGGTATTGTTATAGAATATATGTGGGACAGCTTGTAAAAGAGTTCAGTGTTGTAACCCAGTAATAAAGGTCAAATAAGCCTAGAAGAAAGATTCTCTAGTATTGTAAGATTAGATAAGTGATGTAGCCTGGAAAAAGTATTGCAATCCAGTAATAAAGTCTCAAATAGAGTTTCCACCTGTATTGTAATATCAGATAACTGCTTCAGCCTGAAAATGGGTGTTGTAGTCAATCAACAAAGGATAGACAAGTGTCGAATACATCCTTGTAAATTCTGCCATATGAAATAAGTGAGTCAACTGGAAAGGACTGTTGTAACCCAGTAATAAATGTTAATAAAGCCTAGAATTAAGTACCATCCTGAAATGTAAATATACAATAAGTGAGAGAGTGTGAGAAAGAGAGTTTGTAGCTACCAAGAAAGCTGTAATAAGTCAGGAATAAAGGTATACTGCATTCACTACATAATGAAATGAATGAGACAGCCACAACCAAAGAGTGAAATGTCTTTAATAAAGTACATAACCTGGCCTGTGTCCGTCCCACAATTTAGATATGTTGCTATACCCTTGCATTATGGAGATAGTATTGTTGTATGAAATGCTGAACATCCACAGTTGTCTAGACCCATATAAATCAAATGTAGCAGGATGCTTTACCTGAACACAGCTAGATATGAACATATATGAATAAAAATGGAATGTATATTAATGTAGCAGTAACATCCCCATCACCAACATTCCTAAGGTTACATACAGGAAACTGTACTAATACATGTAGGGGATATATATCTGCATCTACTAGGAATGTACAGTATATGTATAGGTAGTTTAAGTTGTTAATGTAATATTTCTCCACCCTACCCTATTTTCACAAATTATGCCATTCCACACCAAACTGGGTATGTGTATTCACAATTAATTCCCATGGACATTTGTCCTGTTGGTTTATACATATCTGCATGTACATTGATGCATGTGCCCTATTCACATATCCAAACCTGATGGCCTGTTGCCACCAATCAACCCTGCATGCTGTTGGAATGTCCACTGTTGTTCTAAATATGCATGTGTTATGCTTGCTGCTCAATGTTCGGAATTCATGTGTGTTTGGTTAATGGGAATACTGATGCATGCTGTTACAACTAATTTTGAATGGTGTTGTTTGTTACTAACCCAAAATACCATAAAATACTGCTAAACATAGGACAACAGGGAAGGCGGGTTCCATCGGACCCACCTCAGCTGGCGAGTGCACCTGGCACCAGTGCCCAGGCCGGGACCTCCTCCGGTGGCCCTGTGCCACCTTCGGGTGGAAGCGCTGCAGGGGATGGGGCTCGTCCCCCCCCTCTGCAAGCTTGGCCGGAGGAGAGCCTCCACTCACCCTCCATAGGGTCCAGTCTGTGGTGCGTAGTGAGATCAGGCGTTCCATGACTGATCCCCTACGTCAGCTTGAGGCGAGAGTGGTGCAACTCACGGGTGTGCCTGCCCGTCCTATCCAGCCCCAGCACAGCCCCAGTCTGGGCTGTAAAGGTGCAGTGGTAACTGCCCATGGGTGGGGATCTCAGTTCCACTGTTGCCATCTGTGGACTCATGGGCTTGCGATATCCAAACATCCATCCCCGTCAATTGTGTTTACCCCCCACGTGTCATACTCCGCCCCTGTATGCATCTTGTTTGTCTTGTCTGTTAACCTCCCCAACCTACCTCCCCAAATATACCTACTTCCTGTACCTCACATTCCACTCTCACCTGAAAAAAAAAATAAAAAAAGGGCACTCTGTTCCCACAAAAAAATTACTCCCCATACATAGCTGCCCATTTCGCATACATGTCTGCTGGACATGTAAACTGATAATTACAATTGGCTGTACAACATATTTTGTTGTCCTCACCCCTCTCTCAGGGGTGGAAGGTGTCAAATGTCACTCTAAATTTCTAACATATGCACAGCTGTTGCTGGTAAAGAATTGGGCAGCTATGGGCCTTCCCTACATCCTTCCTGCACATCCCGAGCTTGTTTTCCTACACACTCTGTGCCCCCTTTTTCACCACTT
Organism: Protopterus annectens; assembly: GCF_019279795.1. Lineage (NCBI taxonomy): Eukaryota > Metazoa > Chordata > Ceratodontiformes > Protopteridae > Protopterus > Protopterus annectens. Next base: position 592,116,732 of record NC_056750.1, read on the forward strand.
TCCTATTTCCCCATTTTCTTTTCTTTAAAAGGAAATAGTGCGGGTGTTAGCGGGAGTATGCACTTTTAAGCAGTAGTCAGCAGGTGTGAGCTTGTGTACGCTTAGCTAAGCGTAGATAAGCGTAGCTAAGCGTCACGCAAACTCGCACAAACCCGCTTACAACTGCTTAAAAGTGCCTTAGTCACTCTGTATGACAAGGCCTGTAGTCTGCTCATCAGCAAAATAAAATACCCCTGTCAGTCTCGAACCCAGGACCTTGGAACCACTAGACTGCATGAATTACCACTGAGCCACAGTAGATATACAAGAACTTGGTGCTGAAAGAAATATATCATGAAATACAAGGAGTGAATGTAAAGGGAAAATAGGAAGGCCATTACACAAAGCTTGTTTTGTGTATCTTTACTGGCAATACTTGTGCAATTGCATTACATTAGTGTGATAAGAGAAACAGCCATGCTAGTAGGTAATAATGTTACAGTAGCACCTTACAAACCCCACACAGTATCAGAGCAGGATAAACACCGCCATATTTGAATAGGTAAGAGGCCAGACCTCCCAACTGTGACTGATTTACAGGGATGTCCCTGATTTGCAAACAAATGT